>NW_011888790.1:15314755-15319992 GCF_000151845.1 Pteropus vampyrus
TCTCTCTCTCTCTCTCTCTCTCTCTCTCTCTCTCTCTCTCTCTCTCTCGTTTTCTCAGTGTTTACATGTTGTAGTGGTGCCACATGTTATGCGTTAATGAAACCAAGAAAAGAAAACAAGCTACTATCTTTTAGTGTTTCAATAGTTTTAGAGGTGCATAACTCTGTAAACCATATCCTATTTCCTCTGCGTTCCGTGTAGATGTCAGCTCAGTTACTAGAGTACCTATTCTTGAAAAGAACACTTTACATCTGCTGATGTACTTTATTAATATCAACTTTTGAATATCTCAGATTTCAGTCATTTTTAAAGCTCTTTGTTAGAACCTGAGGCAAAAGATAGCTTGAAAATTTGTATGTTCAACAGTTCTATATAGAGGACAATATTATTACAGAGAGACACAGATTTGTTCAGGTGTTCTAACGGTAGGCAAGGGTATGTTTTTTTTCTTTTTAATTTTTTAAAAAATTCATTTTTGATGAAAACAGAAATGATGATAGGTTAGATTTTTAATGAAAATAATTTAATCTCTGGAGTTTGCTTTCTTAAATTTTTTATTCTTTACATAGTTCTTGTATGTGATTGGCAGGGACATGAGAATCTTATTTTCTGAAGAAATGTCTTGCAGTTAGTACATATAAAAATGCTAAATATGATTTTTTAACCTCAGCACTACTGACATTTAGAACAAGATAATTCTTTGCTTTGAGGGGGCTATCTCATGTCTTCTGATGTGTTATATATTTAGTGGCATCCCTTGCCTCTACCCGCTAGATGCCAGTAGCATCCAGCCAGTTGTGACAACCAAAAATGTCTTTGGACATTGCTCAAAATCCCTGGCTGGGGCGCAGGGAGGAGGGGTGGTGGTGCAAAATTACCCCTGATTGAGAAGCACTGTGCTGAATAATCGTGCCCCTTCTGTCTCGGTCAATATTTAGAATCAGCTAGGTATTTCTACGCCTATATACATTTACTGTTTGAATTAAACTCTGTCCAATCCACTGTTACTGGGTTTGACTGGTTTTCATTTATAAAGTATCTAGATTATTATGATTTTAAAATTATGGCATTTTTAGACAAAAGCAGAGTTGTTAGGGGAGATTAGGTAAAGATGGGCAAAATTTTCACAGGGAAAGATATTCTATACACTCAGTGGTAATTACTGTAACCTATGATTAAAATCAGATAAAAAAGCTGAAAGGATTTAAGGGAGGGCCTTTTGTTGTTTTTTCTTAAAGTGAAGTGGCCTTCTAAAATTTAAATGTTAAGGTGAATAGTATTTTTTATAACCAGGTGTGATTTCTTCCTTTGACTAAAACAAGTATTTATTATTTCAATTTTATCTATCTATCAGTCATCTCTCTATCTAAATTTATATTTTTCACTGGCTACTTAATTTCAGTGACTTGTTCTGAAACATAAATTATTAGAGGGGAAATATAAGAAGTAAAATATTTTCTTCTATTAAAAATACTATAATATATCCACCTATACACACAGATATATAAAAGTAACCCTATCATATATTTAGAGATTGGTAATTTTTTTTTTTTTAATTTTGCCCTCAAAAGATACATTAATGGCATATTAATGGCCAGTTTCCTTATTCGAAAGGTGAGTTAAAATAATAAGAATAAATTATTTCCCATTAGATTCTGACTTGGTGGTATATTAAAATGTGTTTTTGTTTTTACTATACATAGAAACCAGAAGATTATATTGTCATGATCAGCATGTAAATAAAATGTGCCCTCAATTTAAAATAGTCATGGAAAAGCCTTTGGTATGAGTTGTCTATTAAAATATAAATCGCACTTATAATAATCAGAGTGCTGAGTTTGAATTGTAGCATACTTCTTACTAGTTGTGTGACCTTTGGTTTATTGCTGAGCTTTTTCTTGCCTGAGGTTCATCATCTATACAATGGGGCTAGTAATGATAACCTACCTCATAAGATTATTGTGAAGTATAAATAAGTTAATATATGTAAAGTAGTAGACACATAGTAAGTGCTGAATAAATTTAGCTGTTATTATTATTATTACCATAACTATTATGATGTGAAGGGTTTATATCCCTCTATCATATCTTCAGTAAAATAAAGAATGGGTTCTATAAATGTGAGAAGAAACTAACAGAAGTTTGATTGTTATAGTGCTAGAATTGACCCAAATTCATCGTGACCTGCCAAAATGGCATTTGATTCCTTTTCAGAGCATCAGTGCAAGTTAGTGTTATACAAAATCTGGAGAGTTTTAGAGTAAAATGAAATATAATCTAGTATGTATGTATCTGGAATTGAATTATTTTATCTTCTCCCTTTTTCTTCTAGGAAGAGCATGAGATTTAGTATCAGCGAAACTGTTCCAATCCTGGCTTTGCCTCTTATTAACCATAAAACCTAGAGCTAGTTGGCAAATTCTCTGTGGTCTTCTCTTTCTCTCCGTGTAACTTGAGCCTGATGATAACACTTTTTATTGCTGGCTAACTGCAGCTTACTTTCAAGCTTCTGCCAATGTCACTTTGACTTTGTGAACCTTTCCCTGTCCATTCCTGATTTGGAGTGGTGTTGATCCTCTGTCCTCTATCATAGTAATTTTCCACACTATTTATTTTCTTTCTTGTTTCTTCCAGTAGAATGTGCATCACAGGAAGTGCATCTCTGTCTTGTTCACATTTGCAGCATGCATACTAGGGCATAGTTGATGCTTAATTAAATCCTTACCCATGAGAAATCAGTCACAATAGCCATCTCAGTTGGTTAGATTCACTCTATTGCTAACTTTTTTCAGATGATACAGAAGATGATACTCTAATTTACACAGCAACATTATATATAATTCTGGAGACTTGCTTCCTGCATCTCTCTGTGACTAGATTGCTCAAAAGAATAAGGCGGAATGGACAGGATTGTCTAAGTGTGGTTATCATGCTATTTATCATTTTCTCTTCTTGTATATTTTATGAATTGGAAAATGACAGAAATGTAATACATCAGCATTGGGGCACCCAAGAGGCTGAATACATCAGTTTTCAAGGTTCATGGGCTTTAGGCGCATTGTCAAAAATATGTGCTCATCTCTTCATATTCTTTCTGTCTAGCCTAACAGCATATTTGCCCTTTAGAAATATATTATATGGCGACTAGTTAGTGGGCTATTGCAGTTATTTAGATGACGGGAAAGATAAAAAGGGCTCTGGCAGAGCCATAAAGTTGAACCTTGAGGGGCAGAATAGTCTTAGAAAATAAGAATTGGTAGGCTTTGGAGACTTTATAAAACATGGAATTGTGAGGATAAGTGAAAAGTCAGGAGTGATAACCAGTTTTCTGATTTAGCGACTGGAGTGAATAATGGTGCTGACTGTTGAGGATTTTTTTTTTCTTTTTTATTTGTTTCATTATCTATTTATTTTATTTTATTTTATTTTTATTTATTTTATTATTTTATGTGAGGCAACCCTTGGTTGACCTCACAGATTGCAAGGACCTTGTCACCTTACAATCCCTTATTTTTTATTGTTTACACCTATAGCATCTGGTCTTCCTAGGTGGTCTCCTATCCAAGTACTAACCAGGCCTGACCCTTCTTAGCTTCCGAGATCAGATGGGATTGGGCTTGTTTAGGGTGGCACTATTTATTTTTGAGTGGGAAATATTGTTTTCAATTTTTGGATGTATTGATTTTGAAATCCCAGTGAGCACCTGGATTGACATGGCTCAATAAACTATTGAAAATCGATCTTAATGTCAGGAGAGTACAGTCAGCCTATGAGCTACATGTAAGCATGACATCGTACAGTGACAAGATATATATGAAAAGGAAAAAGTCTTGTGAAACACCAGCTTCTCTTAAAGGAATACATAAATGAAGAGACATTTTCTTCATTCTCTGTAGGTTATTCCCAGGGATAGAAGAGAACTAGGGAAGACTTGTTTTCCAGAAGCCAAGGAAATACAGTTTCAGGACAGAAGATGAGTTCAGTAGTCATAAGTGTTACAGTCAAGTGTGTGGTTCACATACACATACTATTTTTAAGATTTGATAATTAGTAGAAGTGTTATTATGACATTTCTGTGGAATTCTGGGAAAGAGCCTAAACTGGATTTAAGGGTAAATGGACTTTAAGTCATTGGATGTATACACTGGAGATCATTCTTAAAAGAAATCTGGCTTCGAAGGGAAGAGTAATAATAAGCATTAGTCAGAGGTAGTTCAGGAATGAATAAAGGTTGTATGGATTTTCTTTTCCACTTTATGTTAACAGGCACATGAACATGCTCGTAGTCTTAAGGGAAAAGAAACTGTAATAGATAAAGAGTTTGAAGATAATGGGTAAAGAGGAGTTCATGGAAGGATTTTAATTCCCCAAAAGGGTAGAAAGAACAGAATTAAATATCTGGATGGCATTTTTCCTCTGGTGTCATTAGCCTTGTATTAAAGGAAAAGCACCTCTTTATCTTAATCTCGAAGGAAAGTGATGAAGACAAGTTTGTAGATGTTTCTAAAATGAGATAATGTAAATGAGCTTTAACATGAAAGCATTGTGTCAATAAAATTATTATGAAGAATATTATTCCTTTTTTGAAAAGTCTGTGAGTATTCTTTATCAGTTTTACTTTTAAAGGCAATTGAACATTTTCACTAACTCTTTTTTCACTAACTCTTGAGTACTGCAGGAAGCTTTGTTCTTTTGTCCCAGCAACTGAAAATATACTTAACAGCAAAGCATATCAATTTCATGATCAAATTATTTCTTACTCAAGATTTTTAATGAAAATGTACATTCGCGCGCGTGTGTGTGTGTGTGTGTGTGTGTGTGTGTGAGATATTAATGTGTTTTGGAATGGTTTGGTCTATTCAAATGACTTTTAATAAATAGTATTAAAAATAATGAGGTTGATATATGCTAATGACAACAATGAGCAGTCTTTAATTTCAAAATGATTTGCTTTAGATAATTTTTCAGTGATGCCCATTAAATAATAAGCAGTGTATTTTAAAACACTCTACTAAATGATAAGTTTTTATCAGTAAGCTTTGTGTTTTGTAGAGCTCCTTTTTGCCAGCCTTGTAAAGACCTCTGCAGCTGACAAATAGAATCTCCAATTTGAGGCTGATGACAGTAGTACTCAAGCCCAACAGAGGTGCCAAAAGTCTGTGAGATGCTTGCTGATTACAAGAGAATAAGGATAGGCAGACAAGCCCTCTGTGAGAGCTTTTTGAACTCAGTCCAGT
>NW_011888790.1:15320042-15357483 GCF_000151845.1 Pteropus vampyrus
TATTATTCCTTTTTTGAAAAGTCTGTGAGTATTCTTTATCAGTTTTACTTTTAAAGGCAATTGAACATTTTCACTAACTCTTTTTTCACTAACTCTTGAGTACTGCAGGAAGCTTTGTTCTTTTGTCCCAGCAACTGAAAATATACTTAACAGCAAAGCATATCAATTTCATGATCAAATTATTTCTTACTCAAGATTTTTAATGAAAATGTACATTCGCGCGCGTGTGTGTGTGTGTGTGTGTGTGTGTGTGTGAGATATTAATGTGTTTTGGAATGGTTTGGTCTATTCAAATGACTTTTAATAAATAGTATTAAAAATAATGAGGTTGATATATGCTAATGACAACAATGAGCAGTCTTTAATTTCAAAATGATTTGCTTTAGATAATTTTTCAGTGATGCCCATTAAATAATAAGCAGTGTATTTTAAAACACTCTACTAAATGATAAGTTTTTATCAGTAAGCTTTGTGTTTTGTAGAGCTCCTTTTTGCCAGCCTTGTAAAGACCTCTGCAGCTGGCAAATAGAATCTCCAATTTGAGGCTGATGACAGTAGTACTCAAGCCCAACAGAGGTGCCAAAAGTCTGTGAGATGCTTGCTGATTACAAGAGAATAAGGATAGGCAGACAAGCCCTCTGTGAGAGCTTTTTGAACTCAGTCCAGTTCCCTGACACCTTTTTTTCTTAGTGGTGATTATAATTGATTCTTATTTAGGTCATGAGGGTGGGATCTGGGAATGGCTGGGGTAATCCCTGTGGCCACTACCTAAGGAGCCTCCTGGGGAGGGAGTAGGGCATGCAGTCTGAGGATCTGTAGGGAGAAGCGTGTGTCACAACAGTGAACTGAAATGTGCCCAGTTCTCCGAAATTCAAGCTCGTTTTACAAAATAAAAATAATCTGGAAATAATAATGTGGATAGTCTTCAGTCCTTTTTTTTTGTTCCTTTATGGCATCTGATGAAATTCTGACTCTACCCTATTGACCTAGATTACCTTTGCTTTTCGGGCAGTTATGGGCCAGTACTTCTCAAGCAATATGGCTAGCGATATAAAATATATAAAACATATAAAATATATGTTTCATATAAAATATATAAAAACAACCTTAGGCAAATTTCCTTTCCGAAGTAGGTATAAAAATGTACATGCTCTCAGAACGAAATCACGTGGTTTGTAATTCCAGCAGGAGAGAAAAGAATTCTGGAAAGAGGAAAGTTCAATGGGGATAAAGGGCTTTTTGAAAATACTTCTTAATAATTTCAAATGCAACATAAACGCCACTGATGGCTTTCCAATGTTTTCTCTTCTGAGGAATAATTTCTTTTTATTTAGAATTTATTTTTATAGTACCAGGTTAGGATTTTTATGGCTCCTTAGCCATTTTTAGTTTTGAAGTATAAAATAAAAATTTGTTGTTTTATGTATAGTAATACAGTCCTATCTCCAAATTTCTATTTTCCTCATGCAGAGGGTTACTTCTACAGGAGAACAGCAGGTTTGCAGAAGCACTACATTATTATAAATTGGCTATCGGGAGCAGGCCTACACTAGCTTGTAAGTAATATTCAAGCTTTTCAAAATATACCTCTTTCCTTCTTTATCCATGAAGATTATCTTGGTGACTTACAGCCTCACAGGAAAAAAAACGAAGCAAAACAAAACAAAAGAAAACCATGGTATTTCTATTTGTGGATGCTTGCCAAATTATGAGCTTCTAACAATTATATCTTTCTCAATTTAATCATGATTTGATATCTGTTTGTCACTTGTAATATATTAAGATAAATACAATTTTTATTCATCTAGATTTTAAGCTCAAAATATTTTTAACTTCTTGAGGGCAGACATATTTTTCAGGGACAACTGCACTTCCTACAACATTAGTTGTCCCCTGAGTATTTATTTCTTGATTTTCTTTTAAAATCAGAAAAAAAGCCATAGAAACGAAATTGAAGTGAAGGTAGCTTTATTGTATCCACAGTGTACATCATCTTCTCACATTTATATTTCCACTTTTCCCCCTCAGCTGCATATTTAAACACCGGTATTATTCTAATGAACCAAGGAAAGATGGAAGAAGCCCGACGTACATTCCTAAAGTGTTCCGAGATCCCTGATGAAAACCTAAAGGACCCTCATGCACATAAAAGCTCGGTTACCAGCTGTCTGTACAACCTGGGAAAACTCTATCATGAGCAGGGACACTACGAGGTCAGGGTAAAACCTCTCTGCCCTTTTCCTCTTCCCCCTTGTTCTGATCCAGACTCTGTTTTCTACCCTATGACAGATATCATTGCAGGGACACTGATCAATTCAGAAGCTATTATGTATTTTTGTTAAAAGGATTTTATGGTGAACATCAACTGAAAACAGAAACAAAAAAAGAAAGCAACAAATAAACAAACAAAAAAACTCATAGATACAGACAACAGTATGTGGTTACCAGAGGAAAAGGGGGAGGGGAGGAGATAGGAGAGGGCAAAGAGGGTCAAATATATGGTAACAGAAGAGACTTGACTTTGGGTAATGAGCACACAATACAATATACAGATGATGTATTATAGAATTGTACACTTGAAACATATAATCTTATTAACCAATGTGATCCCAATAAATTTAATAATAAAAAAACCTCTGCTGAAGAAAACTTAAATTTATTTACTGTGAATTTCTCAGAGCAACTCTTCAAGAAAGGGAAATAACATGGATTGCTTCTCCAGCTTATTTGCCTACTCACCATCTCTGCTTTTATGATCCAAGACACATTATTATGTTATCTTATATCCAGTGTTTGATGTTAAAAAATACATTGTCCTCTGAGTATTAGGTGTTAAGATTTGATGTAAATCTTACCCTTTTTTAAAAATTCTTTTTAAAACAATAATGTAACAAAAATTAATTTTATGTTTTTTGGGTTTTTTTTTGGTGTTTTTGTTTGTTTGTTTTTACTTGGGAGAGAGGAAGAGTGATGGAGACAGGACCTTGTACAAGAAGTTGGGAGGCTGACCCAGTTTGTTCATCTGTTGCTTTCTGTTTTTCCTTTCTCTCACAAGAAGCATGTCCACTTGGGTTTCTTCTCTTACATTAGGTATCGCTCCTCCTCTCTCTCTCAAACCACACCCCTACATACTCTTACAGGATGTATTAATGCAATATAACAATAGAGATACAATCTTTAAAATAATTGCATTTAATAATCTTAGTGGGTCTCAATAGCTAAAGATTTGTTATTTGATATCTCATTTTGATCCTACTTGGTTGTCAGACTTAAAGTAACTATAGATTTTAGATGACTCTAGGTAACTTCCAAATATGACTTTTTCTAGTATTTTAATAGAATAATCTGTGAATTAAAAAATTATATCAAAATAAAGGAGCATTGGTAACATTCAACTTCTTATTAAACTAAATTTTTATATGGCCTTCTTCACTGGCCAGGTTAAATTTGTCATTCATGAAATTAAGGTAGTATGATATCAAAGGACAGCTCAACTATTTTCCTCCAATGAAACATTTAGAAATAGCATTTGGAAGGATATTCTTATTTTATTTTTGGTGACTATCCTTATACTTTATCAGTTTTTTGTTTGTTTGTTTGTTTTTGTTGTTTCTTAAATTAGGATGCCCTTAGTGTATATAAAGAAGCAATTCAGAAAATGCCAAGGCAATTTGCCCCGCAGAGCTTGTACAACATGATGGGTAAGTAAAACATTAATATTTTAATTGATATTTCAAAGACTTGTAGAGAAATTAAAACCTGAGCTACTGTTAAATGGAATTCTAGTAAGTTATGACATTAATCCTTACCAAAACGCCTTATTCACAATTAGGTATCACATTTCAGTTTTCACAAAGCACACTTGTTCTTACTAGAGCAAGTAAGTGCGTTAACATAGTGATTATCAACAAATTGGCTAGATCCCAGAGTTGTTACAAGGAACTCACAAACCTATTCCAGTGTTAAATATTAGCTGGACATGAGAGATTGAAAAAGATGAATAAAATATACATAGATTTTAATGAATATATCAAATTCATGATAATTTTTATCATATTATTGTCATATTTTATTAATCAGAAGATCCTCAAAAGTAAACATGCTATGAGATAGAAATAAGAGATGCTCATAAAAGATGAGAATAACTGAATTGACCTGTATGGTTTTCACTGATTAGGCTTTGGATAGGTTTTTTCAGAGTTAGTATTTTAGAATGAAAACAATACTATGAAGAATGTAAATGTGCTACTACAGTTATTCCTTTTTCTACATGAGGATGATTAGCTTAATTTTCTTATTAGTCAAAGTACCTAAGCAAGGGCATGGGTTTTTCTAAGTACAGGAGATTAAGAACTAGAATTTCTAATTAAATTTCTACCTATCACCTGCAATTGATTCATGATGGCTTTGCAGTCCACTTTTATTACAACTATTTGATGGTGGGCACAATTGAAAACTCCCTATTCATTATAATGTAGTCTATAAAGTTTACAGACTCTGTAACGTTTAAGATTCTCTGCTGATGAGTTGACTTTATTATTTCAAGATAAGAGAGAGGAGAGAAGGGGTTACTTTTGTCCTCAAATCAAATATTTCTTTTTCTCCAAAACATAAATTGCAAACTCAGATTTCCTTTTTTCTTTAAACTTAGTTAAATTTTAAAATATTTCTAGGCCTCTTTCATGCTTGTAAAATAAATGAGACTACATGGTCTGTAGGATTATTTTATGCTTCTATAGTCTATGATTTGAGAAATTCGATATTAGGTATATGTCTCAACACACACACATAAAAAAAAAATCTTAAATCCTCCCAAACTGGAAAATATATGCCTGTTAAGGACATTAATTTTGTCTTTTTTTTAAATGGTAGAAATTTTAGAAATAGTTTAGAGACAGAATGAGGCATGGGTCAATAAACAGAAAAAAAACATTATGATTTGGAAGAGGTTAATATATTCTTTCCATGTCTCTGGGACTCCCACCCCCAGTTAGTCTAGGTAGCAGTAGAATGATTTAATGTTCGTATTAAAAAGGACATTGGGATATCTAGTTGCTGTTTCTTTTTCTCTTTGCTATAATTGCTAAAAGTTAAAATTTTCCTTCATTAAATGAACTTTTGCCCTAACCTCTTACAAATTAAAACAGTGCCTTTGACTGTCCAGTATTTTACTGTGTCTGTCAGATGAAATGTACATATCCATAAAGCGTTTGCCTCGAGTGTATAGATTTATCGGTTGAATGAACCTTTCTGTATTAATAATGGATGGTTATTCCTGTCAAAATGAATACGAAAAGGATCATTTTCTCTAGCTTTATCTAAAGAGGCACCATGATTTTAATTTGTGATTTCATTCTTAATGCCAACGCTTGGGAAGGCATTATTCCCAATTTCCCACAATTATGAAAAAAGATGTCTTTCTTTAAATTAGGAAAGGACTTTGAGATCCTTGGCAACAGACTGCGTTTGGCATCTTTATTGTTAATAGGAAGTGTGGTATTCACTATAGTTAGTGATTTCAGACAACTCATTCGATTATTTTATGTAAATAAATTTGATTGACAATTCGGCCGATGCATGGGGATCTGTGTCTCATATGGTTACACAGATGCTGAGCTCACACAGGCAGTGAAAGATAAGTGTGTCCCTGGGGTTATTGTGTAGTCCTTTGTCTTACTTTCCATTATAGAAAGAGGTAGTTGCTTTGCTTGGACTCTGCAAAGCACTCTAATAATTTGCGAGGGGAGAATCCCAATATAATTTAAAATTGCAGATTTCTTCCGTAATTATTGTGGCTGCTTTCTGTTTAATATTATATGAAGGTCTGTTGTCTGACCAGGTTTTGTACTTTCAATTGTTCACAAAACTATAATTTTCTTAGAGAGTGAGTTCACCCCCTAATGAAATAGTTGAAATCTGCATGTTTTCTTTAACTCCTAATACATTTTGATTAGCCTCCATTTGACAAGAAAAAAATGGCCCAGGAGATAAGCTGCCTTATCAGTTCATCAGTTTCATTAGTCTGTCAGCATGTGCTGATTATCCTATCAAGTTTATCAACAACCTCAAATGTGTTTTCTAATTCGCACATTTACATGTTATTAGTGCCCTTTAGAGACAAGTGATGAATTATAATGTCTGGCTAGATTTAACCTGCAAGTATTTATTTTTCTCATGGCTCATTCATTTTCCCCTTTACGACCACTACCCCCCAGCACTTGTGTGTATATATACAAATATTTTTTTCATCCGATTTTTTCTTTTTATTTGGAGGTCAGGAGAAATAAAGGAATATGTGTAAAAAATACAATTATATTTGAATGTTATTATTAGTTTAATAACTCAATTCATTGCATTTGCTTAAAAATAACCTCTTGTCCTTTGCATTTTCCCTTTGCTTGAATATTTTGTGAAAAGTTTATATTACTCTATGCTACATGCCAGTAGTTGATTTATCCTGAACACCAAAGGAGCATATCTTCCCATTTGTGTATTAATAGAAAAAATAACAAGTTTGATTAATTTACTTCCCAATTTAAATTTTTCTATATCTTATCTTTCTACTTATTTTTACTCTGGCAGTTTATAAGTAAATTTAAAAAAAAAACTATTTAAAAGATATATACTCGCTATTCTCTTTGAATTCATAAGACCAAGATGACAGAATAATACTAATTGAGGAGTATCATCCCATCCAGAATCATGTGAATTACAAATATATACAAATAATGTAAAGCAGATACTAAATATTATTTTATAAACAAAAATTAAACTTTCACCTAGGTAGTGGTTGTAATTAGCAAAGTATGAGAATACATGAACTATTTAGAGACCAAATCACAAAATAACTGTTAAAATTGCTTCTAACCAGTTGTGTGACTTTATTTCTGTGGGCCTCAGTTTCTTCTTGAGAGAATAGATTAGATTAAATGGAGAGTCAGTATAGTGTAAAGTCAGTATAGTGTAAAGTCAGATAGCCCAGGTTCAAATCATGGGTTTGATACTTACTAGCTGAGTGACCTTGGGCAAATTTCTTATCTGAATCTTCAGTTTCCTCTGCTTTTAGATGCCTGTAATAGCAGTATCAGTTCAAATATTGATTGAGATAATGAAGGTAAAATTATTGGACCAAAAGCGTGGCCTAGTAAGTGTTTCATAAGATTACTTTCCCTTAAAATCATTATTATTTCTGTGGGTTTTTAAGCTCTAAAATTCAGTGATTATATTCTCTGTCAGTTCTTTTTATATTTACTGATGTAAATATGATTTCTCAATAGATAAGATTTTGTCATTGTGATGGCTTTGTAGTCAATGACATTCAACAGGGATTATATTTAGTCATATCTTGCCTAGAATTGCTATATTTTCTCTCAAAGTCCATATCCCCTTGTTTCTCAGTAACCACAGTCAAAATCCTTCTTTTACTATTAAGTATGTTAACCAAAAGTGAAACAGCACACTCAATTAATGCCCAATTAACTTCATTCCATTAACAGAGTACTCCTTCTAAATTAAAATTGTCATACGTAGGTTATAGTTTCTTCTATTATTCCTATCATGACATATTTTTTCTCTAGACTTAGTCAAAATTATTTTTTATTCTGACATCCATTACAGACCCTTATTCGGTCTCGTTTTCTCTTTGATTCTCAAATTATAGGTGTATTTTAGAATCATAGAATGTTAGCTATTGAAGACTCATATTTTAAAAATTCTCATAACATAATGTCTTTTATTTTACAAAATAAAACTTAACTCCCAAAGAGTTAAGTTGATATGTTCAGGATTACATAGCTTGTGTTAGACCCAGAAGTGTAGCTTCCTAACTCAAATTCAAGTGCTTTTTTCTATATAGATCTTTTGTGTTACCAAAACTGGCATGTTCTTTACTGTGTCAATATAACTCTTCTTTACCCATTTAAAAATCAGTGAAATTTCTTATATAATAAAATATATTTATATTTCATAAATTTCATATATTTATGAAATATAAATATATTTTATTATATATTGCATAGATATATAACAAAAACTTCATATTAACAGAAGGAATAAAATCCCTGTTAAATTGTAGTTTTATTACAGACGCATTAAATATGCAAGGAATTAAAACATATTTATGTAGGATAATTTCTAACCATCCTCAATTTTTCTTTTCTTCCTCTATAATTATTTCTCTTAAAAAGTCCACTTAAACATTGCTTCTTGAATAATCCTAAAATATTTCGAGAAACTAAATTAGGTTGTAACTTCCAATTACTTTTATTGGTTAGAGCCCTTCTAATCCCAAAGGTCATTTTAAGCCTATTTACCATTTAAAATAAAATTACTCTGCTTTCTCAATGAAGAGTAATTGTTAGGTTTAATTACATAGCAATTTAGGCCATTTCATCTTGGTAATATATTCTGAGAATAAAGCAGCGTAATGTGTTTCATGGAGTAAGAACCTAGAGTTACTGCTTTATCATTGTAGTCTATAATCACTATGTTTAGAATAAACTCTGTTTTGCCCCCCAAAAATAAATAAGTAAAGTCATTTACTGTCCACTCAGTACAGTGGTAATGACAGCATGAAATGAAAATGGTCTATAAGGTTCCTGTTCTCAGAGAACTTCCTGGGAAATTTCACAGTTCTTCTATCATTCTTTAGTAGCTTTCCTTAATAAGAAAATGCCTACAAATGAAGTTGAAAACTATATTATTCTAAGTGTGAGAATATTTTGTCCATAACTATGTAGGTTGTGCTATGTTGACTAGACTGGACAAACCAAACCAAACAAGAAAGATCTCAAGCTTTTATATTTCTAAGGTGACACTAGTATCACAATTTGCATACATATTTATATTTTTCTATTAAAAATTGTGTTTATTATAGGTGATATACTTTTACCTTAGGGAGAGATTTTATACTTCTTCCAGGGGAATTGCATGGTAAGGATCCATTGCCATTTATTCTTATTTGCCCTTATTTTGATCATATCATTTTGATTCTGTTATTCTTGGTAATTCTTTGTTTGTTTTTCATATACATCCCTGTTGCTTATAAAATCCCGTCTCAGTATTGGAAAATATATTTTCCTTCACCAGCCTGTAAATAACAAATCTTTTACTTACATAGGTTTGACATTGAAAAGATGTTTTCTCCTCATATTCTCTAATAAGAGAGAAATCTTGATTTAATTTTCAGTTTCATGAAAGCAGCTCTTTAATTATGAGAGATTGCTCCAACTTTTTTGAGCTATTTAGAGAGAATGGGGAAAGAACCATTAATAGGAAACAGTGAATTTATTAGAACAGTTTTTGGAGTAGAAAGCTTGTCCAAATTTTAGAAAAGTATTTTTGAGAAAGAAAATTATGGAATGAAAGAGTTAAGTATTATAAAGGGCTACCAGTGATATTTAGATTTCTTACTACTGTTCAGATAATAACTGACAAAGGAGACGTCAAATGTACCTCCTGAAAACAAAATGCAATAATTCTCGCTTGTTAATTGATCCTAATGCTACTTGAAGTATATATAGTATGTATAGTTTATGTATACATAAACTATATATATTGAAGTATGTATAGTTTAGTTGGTAGAATAGCTGTAAAAGAAGACTGTTTCTCAGCCTTCAGAATGGCCCATTTTTTTAGCTGAATCATTTATTTTTCTTGACTCGAGTGTGTGTGTGTGCGTGTGCGTGTGTGCATGTGCGTGTGTGTGTGCGTGTGTGTACCTCATCTTATTCCAGAATGTCCTTAGAATAGAGATATTCAGAGCAAATTTTTGATGTAATGGTTTACATGCTTAATGTTTCGTTCTATGACTGGATGTTCTTAAGTGGATTGCTTGAGGCATTTAACATGCCAACTGTGAAAGAGATGGTTTTTAACTGTGTGAGATTTGAACTTCACATCTTTCAAGTGTAGAAGCATTAACACTCCAGTAGTGTTAAGCTTTTTATACCACCTGCTTCCCCTTATTTTGAGTTCTGGTGATTTTCCTATGATTGCTTCCATTGGCACTCTTGAAACAAATCAGCGAGTCAGTCCTATATATATATGACCATATAACTGGATTAACCATTGATCTAAATATCTCCAAAAAGAATAGTAACTTCTAATTTTTAAAATAAATCTATTAATATCACTTTCATATGTCCATTGTCAGAAGAGACAAGACCAGGAGACCAGTGCTAGGTGTGTAGTTTAATAGTCCAGAAAAGTGAAATGTAACTTGGAGAGATTTTTGAAGTTCACTTTTATATGGGGAGCCAACAAGACAAGGAAATTATGAACTTTGGCTGTGTATCAAAAAGAGTAAATATATAAAATATAGGTCCAAATATCTAAATTTTTCTTCTAAAAGTTATAAAACTGCAGTGGTTTAATTTTTTTTTTTCTTTTTACCATTCATGCTTGATATAATTCTACATTATGTACTATGGTTACAAACATTAATTTGCTAGGCATTAGTCTAAGCACTACAAAGGCCTGCATCTAGTTCAGCTGCATTAAATGGGTAATATATTTTGTTTAAAGTTTCAATTAAATTCCCAGCCTAAAGATATATGGTCCCTGTGGGGAGTTTGAACGCTTTTATGCCAATAGTAGTGTTGCCTAAGGATCTTGCTTAGGTCTAGATGTCACTTACTTCCTGGACATATGATATGAGACATTTGATTATATTTCATTGCTATTAAAGCTACACAAGCCCACCTGTTACATTAATTCTTACTATTGCCAGTTTAGTGGTAAACAGAAAGATTGAAGCTTAATTGTAAACTTTATTTTTAAATTGAATTATAGGGAAATGAAAACACTCAAATTAATACCTTTCTTTTTTATTCTCTGATTCCCAAGTAATTTCAATATGTTCTGCTTGAAAAGTCTGTTTTCTGAGGCTTTGATGAAAATAAATGAGAAAGAAGTATATATTTTACTCTTTGATTGGGTAGTAGGCATGGAGTGAATCTTTTACTAAGTAGTAGATACGGGTTTGGGTTGTTCTCAGAAAATTGAGGGAGTATTTTGTTATACTTGGAAAATTTATTAACGAGATTTTAAAATCTGGCATTCTTAAAAGATGCCAATTTTGATGACATTTAGTTGAAATGAGGAAGAAAATCTTAATGAAAGATACACTCTTGAAAATCAATGTTGACAAAATGAATTATTGTACATATTTAGAATAGGCAAGTAATAAAAATTAAGTTAAAAATTAAATATAGTACTAACTGTATGTACTTCACTATGTATGTTTTTATATCTAGTTTTCTTAATATGTAGGGAAAGGTTGTTTTCTACATAAAAATCTCATTTAACTACCCAAATGAGTTGTTATTTAGTTTTAATTTTTTCCACATTGAGAGAAGCTACTATCATACTCAAGTTGAATAAAGAATTAAAATAGAACATGCAAAGTTTTCTTCCAGAATGTAAGTCTTTTTTGCCCACGTTAATTATGGGAATGGGTTTTATGAGCTGTCACAGAGTCTTATTTTCAAGTATTCATTAAAAATCAGATGAATTTTGAAATTTCTGATGTATCTTAGTAATTAATATTAATATAAAAATTTATAGTATAAAATAAATTATTCTTTGCATATTATAGAGACATATTGCTTAATCTAGGAATACATATGAAATGTATTACTAAGAAGATATATATTTAACTGAAAATGCTTTTATTATATTCTTCTGACATTTTCCTGCAAGTTTGCAAATCCTAGTTCTCTGAATACTATTTTTTTCATTCTTTCCAAGGTAGTACATTTACTCATTCTCTTTTTCTTTTCGTTGTGCAAGCCTTGTTTTTTAAAACGCAATTTAGCACTTCCTTGCATATTTCTACTGTTTCTTAATTATTTAAGTTATATTCAGCCATTCCATTTATTCCCTTGTAATTCTCTTGAAAACAGTATTATATTTTTGAGGAGAGGATCATCACCTTATCCAGTGTACATGCTTGTAGGTGTGCACACACACCGTTGCTTTTTTCTTTTTGGAAAATTCTGAGCATTTAATAGGATTGGTTCCAACATTTGTTGATTGATTATTTTTAGTGATTTATCTTCTTGAAAACATAAAGGGAATTGATTAGCCTGGAGAACTTTCAGATCCCTAGTTGCAAGTAGAGAAATATTGACACAGGCTCCTGGCCTTTTTCCAAGTTAAATTTTGATTGCACATCACATGTTTCCTCTGTATAACCTCACACTACAAATTAGGAACTGCTTTAACTTTCACTGAAATTTAACCCCCCCTCTTGATGTGTTTTTGCTTAATAAAACATATATTTGTGTCTCACCTCTGCATTTCCTCTCTGTGTTTTAAAACTACCTTTTCAAGCTTCAAGAGTTTTCCTTTTAAGTTTGATGCTATAGGACTTGGTAAAGAGTTACAAGACTTAGATCGTATTTCGTTCTACTTCTAACACTTCCACCCCAATGGAAAAACTTATAATTATTGAAGTCTATTGTCAGATACTAAATAGCCTCTCTAATTTCTGTAATCATTTAAAATTCTTTTTCTGCCCTATACATTAGCTACTGAAGATTTCCAATTGGAACTAATCTAAGGCAACTGGACTGTGTGTGTGTGTGTGTGTGTGTGTGTGTGTGTGTGTGTCTTTTAATAGGATAAGCTTAGGATGTAAATATAAGATATTCCAAAATTTGACATCCAATAGTTGTAACAAGTTTATAGCATAAATAAATTAATAAAGCCAGACTCCCTAAGGTTTCTGTGTTAATGCTAACACTGTAAAGTAAAAAGTAAGAATTAAAATCACAAGTTAAGCTCTTGATATAATAGACTCCTAATGTCATATGGTTCTGACAGACTACAGATTTCTGGAAAAAGCAATTGCTTGGAAATTTCTGTTCAATGACATACTAGGTAAAAATGTAATATCTAAATCCAAGTTGATATAAAATATGATCGGTTATTTATCAGATATTTATCCAGACTCTTTGAAGCTAGAAGCTTCTGAACTTAGGTTAGAATACATAAAGAAATGAAGGTTTTGTGACTGGCTATACACATCTCACAGCTAAGTTGGAAATCAGGAAGATTATAATTGGTGAAGTATGTCCTATAGGTATACAAAATTGGAGGAGAATATGAGTAAACGAAGAATCCATTACTAATCTGGAATAAGGAAACTCAGTTTTGTAAAAATTGTCTTCGTAAAATGATTCAATAGCAATAAATATTTTTAAAAAATTATCAAAAAATTGACAAAGTGATTTCAAAATTCATCTGGTAGATCTAACAGGAAAGTAAAGCCAAGAAGGTTTAGAGAAGAATAATGGATGAAATTTGCTTTACTCAGTATTTGAATACTAAATAGTCTGTCATTAGATACTAAGTAGCGACTGTACTAGGAGAAGCTACAATAATTAGAATAATGCTGAACTGGAATAAGAATAAAAAACCAGACCAGTAGAACAAAACAGAGGCTCTAGAAACAGATAAAAATTAAGAAAAGGTTTTTGTAGATAATAAATGTGGAATTAATTATTAGTGAGGGAAAGGAGTTCTAATAAAAGTTGATCTGATACAATTGATTAAATGTATGAAAAGAATAAGATTCGATACTTGCCTCACACCATATGGCAAAATGTATTTCCTCTGGAATAAGTAGCTAATTTTAGTAATGAAACTATATAATTAGAAGAGAATATATGTCCCTATGCTGTAGAAGAATTTTTTATGCATAAAAGATAGTGATAAAGCTACAAAGGAAAAATCAACTCAATTTGCTTATACGAAAATTAAAATAGTCTGAAATGAAAAACTATTTTAACCATCTTTTGCATTACCATAAGAGAAAGATAAATAACTTAATTGCAAAGGGCTTAAAACCATTAAACAACAATCTACAAATAAAAAATATTTCTGGATAAAATTTTATGAAAAAATATTTGTGAAAATATGTGCATTTTTATTAGTAATATTTTTAAATAAAAGTTGAAATGAGATATAAATTAGATATAAAAAAGTTAAAATAGATATTTTAAAAAGTATTAGAATCACATTTTGCTGAAGGCTTAGAAAAGTTATTCTCCCCATATACGACTTATGGAAGCGAAGTTGGTAGAGTATTTTGGTAGGCTAATTTGGTAATCTGTATCTTGAATATTAAATTTGCTAGTGCTTTTTTAGTTCAAGAATTCCACTGCTACATATATATCCCCAGGTAATAATAAGAGATATGTAAAAAAAGAAGATTATTACAAAATAAGATAATAGTTGCTGAAGGAGGTACAGTACCTACATAAAGAGCTGAGAGAGGAATTTGAATAAAGACAAAATTTAATATTGCTCTTGAATGAGAAATTGAATTTTGGAAAAATTGTCATATTTTTATTTAATATAATAAAACACTTGAAGGAATCAGAATACTTAAAACTATCAAAATACTTGACATATTATATAATTGATTTTTTTTGATATGTGAAATAAATTCTGGAAAAATACCAATATTTTACCAATCGGTATCCATGAGTGATAAAATTCATTCAATTTAATAAAATTATTATCTTTCATACTTTCTATATTTAGCAGATATATTTATAATTAGACAAAAATATATTTAAAAATTCAAAAATAGAGTAATCATAACTTGATCTAGATATAGTCTGTCTTGAATAGATCATCTAGAAAATCCATGAATAGGGCAGTTTCTTTTCAGACTGACTAAGATATTGTCACTGATTTATGAAATGACTGTATATAAATTACTGAACAGTGGTGAATCTACAAATGATTATATCATTTTGAGGATGAAGGAGTTATTTATTCTTAGGCCTTCATTTTATAGATGATAAAACTAAAGCCCTGTAAATAGCTTATGTAGTCTACTTAATGGGAAAGTAAGGATTTGAAACTCAGCCATCTAGCTACTATTTTGTTATATGTCATAATTCGAAGCTGCATCATAATTGTAAATAATTTCAACATGTAGATGAAACGAATTTAACTAATTAATTAAAGTGTATATTATGTGGCAAAATTAATTCCTAAAAAGAGAATTAAAAGTAACATGTAAAAAGAAATGATCATAACAGACTTGAAGATCGGTAAAGTTCTCATTAAAAGAAAATGACCAGCATAGTAAAACACTAAGTATACAAACCACCAACATAAACCTTTTCCATATCTTCATTGGAAAATAAGTATTTCTGAAAAAATGGATGATTACCTTAGTGACCAGCCAGCTTTTCAGACTGAGAAACTTAGAAATTAGATAGATGATGGTGGAATGCCTGCCCTTCAGTCGACTTATCCAAAAATTTGTAGTATTGGCAATGAGATACTTTCACTGTTATTTGGCAACAGGAAGCCTTCTAGAAATCATGTGGGGCTGTTTTATGAGTGTTTCCACTGTTCTTTTGAGTCCAGAAAAATGCTATAACCTCTGTGAGGCCTTTTATAGAAATAGATTTTCTTTGCAGAGTGATGGTGTAGCAACTTTTTACAAACATACTTCTGAAACTTTTATGATTTCTTGAATTATAGCTAGGTATATGCAGTTTGGTGGTGTTCACACTTCATTTACTCCTGTTCCATTGTCGCAATTTGCTCATGGCTACTTACCATCTTTAGTATTATTTACTTGTTATTTTTTTTAATTCTAAACCATGATATCTATGAAATCATATTTTAAAACACAGAGTAAATGAAATTTATACATACTAAATTAAAAAAAAAAAGGTTGCATAATTTGTTTCATGTGCACCCAAAAATCAAACTTGGAAAATACTAGTAAATATATTTATTTGCTACTAGATTGTAAGTACCATGAAGGCAGGAATAAGTGATATCTCATTAACCTTTATGGTTACCATCATGTTCATTATCCATGTTGGTTAACCTAAACTGATGTGTAAGATATGTATTCAAGAATTTTTTTTTAAAGGACAGTTAACAATTACTATAAGAGTTGAGAGTTGAGTAAGGGGTAATCACTTTTGGTAAGGGTGGTCACAGAAGTTTTTTTTTTTTTTAAATAGGGAATCTGGGGCATGGGGGAATTGGATGAAGGTGGTCAAAAGGTACAAACTTCTAGTTATAAGTACTGGGGATATAATAAACAGCATAATGACTTTAATAACACTGCTATATGACATATTTGAAAGTTGCTAAGAGAGTAGATCCTAAAAGCTCTCATCACGATTAAAAAAATAATAATTTTTTCTTTTTTTAAAATCTGTATGAGATGATGGATATTAACTAAATTTATTTTGATAATCATTTCACAATATATATGTCAAGTTATTATGCAGTATACCTTAAACTTATACTTTACTGTATGTTAATTACATCAATAAAACTGAAAGAAAAAATAAGGAATCTAAACTGAATCTTAACATAGAAATATACTGTTTTGAGAAGGGCAGGAGAAACAAAAGGTAACACTAGCAAATGTGGGTACTTTGTCCCACATGCTCTATTCTTTATCTGCAAGCCTGAGCTGTCCAGTAACTTGAAATTCGAGAATCAGTGAGAATTGGACTATTACATCATCAATAATCCAGTATTTTTTCCTTTAAGGAGTTAGCTTTTGCCTGGGTTATTTAGACCTGGGCTTTTTAGGGAGGGAGAGTGATATTATTTGTTCTACATCTGAAACTGGTTTATATCTGCCTGAAGCCAGCCTGGAGACATCCAAATCCCCTTTGTCTGTGAGTGAATCGGAAATAAATCTGGGTGATAAACCTGATCACTACATCATCGCACAGCAAATCTTCTCATTCTTACCAAAGTGCTTCTATTATGTTTTTTTTTTTTCAGGATGAGAAGGAAAAATAGTCATTATTGCTTCTTTCCTCCTGGGTATTATAAATTTTTTTTTTCTATTATTACAAGTTAAGAAGAATTACAGTACCAGAGAAGATGGCTTAACCTCCTCCCTCTACTCAATTCTAACAAAGTATCTTAGTTTCCTTATTTATTGAATTTACTGAACTTTTTTGTGTGTGGCCAATTCCTTTGTGGAATTTTAGTGATTTTAATATTTTAATCAAGTGTAAGGAATCTTTATATCTGTATTATCTATATCTATAGCTATAGCTATATTTTATATTTCTCTCCTAAAACTGAATCCGTTGATGGTACTTTTTGCGGTTATATCCCATCTGTAATTATTTTTTATAGTATTTAGACAGAATGGTTTAGTAGAAAGAGTCAGAGAACTCTAATCTGAATCCTGAGTCTGACATTTGCTTGTTTTTTAACACTGAGCGAGCAAGTTGGTTAAACTCAGTGAGCCACAGTCACTTCATTTGTAAAATGAGAGTGATATAATTATAGTGTAGGGATAATGTAAACATGTAAGATATTATATTAAAGACTTTAGTGGGTATTCAATAATTAATAACTATATATGGTAGACAATTTGGTGCAATGCAAAAAGCATGGGCTTTAGAGCCATTCAGATCTTTTAGGATACGATTATTAACTGTCCTTGTGTAAGTAATGTTATCATTCCTGAGCCTTCCTCTTCATGCATAAAATGAGTATTCTAACCCCTACTATGAATTAGAAATGAGAAATATGAAGCTTCTACCTTGTCAGTGCCAGGGATATAGCAGGTGCTTGTTTGTTGCCTAAATCTTTATTGTTATTTTTAAGCACATTTAAAATCATTTATGATCATTTTCTTGCATTTTAAGTTTTGTATCTTGATTTTATTACCACTTTTATATACTGTTTTTATGTTAAGGTTAACATTAGAACTAATGTGCATTTTATATGCTACATTTTCCCCCCCGCCCACTTTAAGAATTGAATAGCATATACAGCAGAAGCATTTCTAAAGGTCAACCATGGATTCTTATTGCTCTTCCTTATTTCTTTAATTCAACAGATAAGCCTCAGGCAAAGTGAAATGAACTCGATGGCCAATGTATCACAAACTAGAAAACAATTTTCTAGGAGCAAGAAAGAGTAGAATTTTCACCTGAGTTGGATTGTCAGAAAGTTTGTGATTATTCTGTACCAAATGGTAAAAGCAATGTGCTTTTAGGTCATGTCGTCTGGGTTGAGTTGCAGCTTAGCATTTTCCACATTTATGATATTTTGTGTTTTATCTAGCCACTTACTTCTCAATTTCCTCATTTGTAAAATCTAGGTGACATTTTTAATAAAAAATGAGATAAGGCAACTATATAGAGATTGAAAATACATTTCATCTTGCAGACCTACTCTGAAGTTAGTTGGTAATGATTGAATGGGGTAATTTATTAAGGCTCCTGTGGGAAATGAAAAAACATTCTACATACTCAAAGATATATAGAATGTGAGGAACGGATGCACATAAATCAGATGTGTCCCCCACCCTGTAGCTTGCTACTTTGATTCATTAATAAGCATTTAATGAATGATTGTCATTGTAACCATTGTTCTTACTTAAATATAATGAATGGTTACATGAAGTTTTTTTAAGTTGTAATGAATAGTACCTAAGTAGGCTGGTTATTTACATTTTTCACAGGACTTGCCAGGATGCATTGTTATATTATAGTTCTTATTTATAGTCCTTTGATATTTCTCCATCTCACAAGCTTTATAAATATAATTGCTTACAAGTTCTTACTGAAGACAATGATTCAGCCACAGATTATTTAGTAAGTTAATAATATTTCATTTCAAAACTGGTTTTAATAATGAATTTCTGACTTAGAAAAAAATACACTTTCTGAAGTGATTTTCAGATAGGTATCAATAACTTAAATATAATAAAAATTTGAATCTGGAATTGGGGCTCTCTTGTACTCTTTCTATGCAACCTACTGTTATCAACAAATTAATTGATTTTTTTTATAAATAAAAAGTAGAAGATATATTAAATACAATGATTGTACAACTTCTAAAAAGTGACCTATGAGCACTTAGAGACCCAAAGTAGGATTTCAGGTTATTCCAAACAACCTGTGGTGAAGGCCCATCTTCAGCTGTAACTCTGGGGTTAATATATGCTTTCCACATTATTTAGAAATAAGTATTTGGATACAATTTATCGTTAATTGCTTTAAAATTATTAATACTTTAGGGATTGTGCATCTTTTCTGTTATATAATTACATCTAATATTATTCCAGTATGAAGAATGGTTCCCTTTTCCTAAGAAAAATTAGTATTTGCTTGATTTGGGAACGTGTATTAGTTCAATGTGCCCCCGCTCCTCCCCCAAAAAAGTCTGAGTGTTTCAATTTTTATAGAGATATTATAATAAAAACAATTCAGTTATTACAGAAACGTAAAAATTTTATAAGGATTCAGTTTTTAATTCTACCATTCTAACAACTATGAGCATTTTGTGTATTTCATTTCAGTCTTTGCTGTTTGCTTCAGTATTTCTTGCATCTCACCATGGGCATGTGATTTAAACTAACTCAAATTATTTTTAAATGCGATCACATTTTAAGCTTTAGTAAAACAAAACATTTTCTAGCTATCATTTTTTATAATAGTATAGTTTAAGGACTGTTCTCAAAACTAGAAACACATAGATGTCTGTGAGTGGATATATACATTTTTGTGCATATTACTTATTATTTGTCACCAGTATTTTTTTCTAATCAGCTGAGCTGAGGGTACTCAAAAGGTCAAGAGACTCAAATTAATTCAATTTATCAAACATATTTGTATTGACAATGCTGTGCTAATACAAGGGTATACAACCAGTGTGGGTAATGGATTTAGAAAAAGCCTTTAATTATGCCTCTAAATGGAAAAAGCTATCATAATTATGATTAGTTAAGCCATAAAAGTCCACTTGAGAAATAATGCAGGTTACCAGTCTATTGCTTGATTTCAGAAAGTGAGTAACTTCTACATTTGCAGTGCTTTTTAAAACTACAATATTTAAAACAAATACACAAATTATCTTAAAATATAATTTTCTCATTGGGTGAAGATTCTGTCACACTATAATCATATAAAGGTGAGGGGCATTATAATAAGTGGGCAACTGATATACTTTTGGCTTTATTTCTGTTTTTTTTCCTCTTGCTTGGCTATTAGTAAAATGTTATTTAATAGGTTAAATTTTTATAAATTGAAAGTAATAACTGGTGACTGAAAGGCCTCAGACAACCTTTGTGTACATGGTGCTAAGCATGCTAAATAATTGTTATATGTCCATTAGATTTTTGAAATGAAACTGGCAAATTTATTTACTTGTTAGTATATAAAATGCAAATAATTCTGAAGGAACTTAAAATCTAGCACCAATGCTTAATCTAAAATATTTTTAACTCCTTCATTTAAACTTATTTTTTCAATACGGTTGTAAACCTTGGAGGGCAGGACCTTAAACTTCTCTCGTCTAGGTCCTGTATAATGCTCTTTACTTAGTAGGTATTTTCTAAATGTTTGAATTTCTAAAAGAATGAATTCATGAAAATAAAAAAGAATAAGTGATTGTAAATAAGAACAAACTTAGAAAAAAAGAGAAAAAAATGGTGACTGAGGACATACACTTGAGAGTCAGATGTTCTTAGGTTAAAAATCAAAGCTTTACCACTTACTATTTTTTTTTTGTTTTAGCCATTTCACTAAATTTCTCCAAACACAAGGTTTCTCATCTATAAAATGAAATTATGATGACTTTTGAGAAATCAAGTGAGATAATGGATGAAAGTACTTGCCAAAGCATCTGAAATTTCATGGAATATAAGCATGGCGATGTGATGCTGATACAAAGGCTGTTGAAAAGCTATGTTCTCGGACTGATTTTCACGATTCATTTTTCAGGTGAAGCGTACATGCGATTAAGCAAACTCCCTGAAGCAGAGCATTGGTATATGGAATCACTGAAATCCAAGACAGACCACATTCCTGCTCATCTCACCTACGGGAAACTGCTGGCTCTAACAGTGAGTAACTACCTGCCTTACCCTTTAGAAATTGGTTTTCTCCATGCAGATTGAGGTAGATGTGGTTTGAGGTACTGGTTTGAAACCAGTTAACTCAGGCTGTTAGAATGTATTGGTGACAATACTAAGTTAGAACCCTGTATAGAAAATATGGAAACATATATTCCTTTGGCTGTATGGTTTGCCTTAGATAAAATGTGCTATGTCGTGGTCCTTGTTGTAACTTAATGAAAACATATTAATGGTGAACCCCAATATGATTACATAATGAATGTGTTATAATAACAATATCTATATAAAGATTATGTTCTGATTTGGCTATAATATAGAACTAAGTCCGATTTTTTCCAAAGAGCCAAACTTTACATGTGTGTTGATCAGTGTTACCTGCAATTCCTTTTAATTGAAATCATCACAAAGAGAAGTGGAGCCATCATTTGGCCACTCATGTGAAAAGCACTCCTGGAGGCCATAGTTCCATGAAAGTGGTTCTCATGAAGCGTAAGAAATTGCTGTTATTGTACCATTGTGACTTTCAAAATTGTAATTCCCTGTGTTTCAAAGTATTATTAATGTTTTTATTTTATGCAATAGAGGATCGTCCCAAATACGTAAATTTTCTGGGTTCACTCAGCTAATAAGTAGTAGACTAGCCTTCAGTCCTAATCGAGTCTATTACCTATATTATATCAGTTATGCCACCTAATCTCTCCCCAATATTAATAAAAATAATACTAGAAAAACATAGAGAAAATGGTCAGGGAAGTGATTTTTAATTGAATTCATAGAAAGGTGTCTTATAATTATTTAAAAGTGATAACATTTAATATCTCACAGAAGGTAGATTAAACACTTAAAGTTATTATGTATCCATGCTAAGATACCACTAAAATACTATTAAAGAAATTCTGATTAGGTAATCAGAAAATTTCTCACTAAAAATATCTAGATATGCTTAATAAACTATAACCCATATGCTTTTAATGCATAGCTGAACTCAAAAAGTAGTAAGAGAATTTCCCAGAAGCTAGAAATGAAGCAGTAATTAAACACCAGAACAGCAAACAGTAGGCCAAACCTGTAGCTGATTTGGGATAGTTTACCAGTTATGACAAACAATGAGAAGGGAGTTTTTGTTTGTTTGTTTGTTTTTGTTCTTGCTGGAATAAGAGACAAAGCCTTTGGATCAGGGGAAGGCCAGGAATTAGATTCCAAATAAAGCAGGGAAATTCATACCCTTAGTGAAAGGATAATATACACTAAGTTTGCACACTGGTACAAGAAAGCAGCTTGAAGGATTGCCTGTCTCAACATGGGACCTGAATGGAGAATGAATAAAGTCCCTGCTGAGAATTTGTCACTACCCTCCTTCCCCCACCAGGCTTTGGGTTTTGAATTTACTTTGTTTTCATGACCAGAGAATTCCTAAGCTGAGAATTTCAATAGAAATCAGTCCACTAAGAGATTTTGCTGAAGAGATTACAGTATATGTCCTTCAAAAAAACAAAACAAAACAAAACAATTAAATCTAGAAAGAATTACTGAGTGAGATACAGAAAGAAGGGCGAACAAGGAAATGGTGATCATGTGGGTAAATCAGAGTAAACTTTTACTGAATAAAATATTGACAAATAACATCACAGGAACAATTAAAATAGGAGAAGTGATGATTTTTAACCTGATTTTTGGAAGTCAAAAAAGTGTAAGGACATATTACAACTGATTTTTCAGAGCTGGCTTTGGGATGGAATAACAATGAAAAAAAATGTGATATACTCAAAAAGAAAGCTAGGGAAACTCAAGATTTGGAGGCAGCTGGCAGAGACAAGAGTGAGTTATGGAGCATAGTTATGATATATGTAGGGAACAGTCAGATCTCTCCTCCATGTACACAACCAGGTACTCACTCACCTCTGAGTCGGGGGAAAGGAAGCTCATTGTGGTGGAGCAGTTGAGTAAGAGAGGTCCAGGACTCGGGAACAGCTTGCACAATTGAAGATGGCCAGCAAAGGGACTGAAAAGAATTGAGTGAACGTCTTCCAGTGGAGTGCTCAGATTCTCACTACTCTCCTACCACATGCAGACCACCAGCAGCACAAAGTTTATACTCCCCCAGCAATTCCACCCCACACCCACCTCCCAAGAAATTTTAAATTTTCTTCCTAGGGAAACTGATCATTGTAAGAAAAAGATCTCCACATACCTACTTTTGGAGATGGCCCTATAAATGTCTAGCTCCCGAACCAGACACATAAAAGTGAATTGTCCAGTCGTTAGAAAGCACACCTGTGCCTAAGAAACATCATTCAGCTTTTATTAACTTCCTCTTAAATATCAATGGGCAACCAAGGATCGTCAATCACATTAGAAAAGCTTCGGAAGTAAAAGATTGGAACTGAATCAAATTATTAGGCGTAGGACACTGGAGGAAAGAGAGGAAAAAAATTTTTTTTAAATCCTTAGAAAGAGATGGTAACATTTTCTGGAGCAGGTTGTCATTAAAACATAAGTAATGAAAAATGAGAAAGAACTTTCAGAAATTAAAAATATGGTGGCATACAATATTCATTAGAAGGATAGGAGAATAAATAGCAGTGAAGAAATGTTTCCATATAAAAGCAAAAGGATAAGAAAATAAAAAGAAATAAGAAATTATGAAATAAATATGGGCCCAACAGACAAAGAATAGAGGAAGGGAAAGGAGATCATTACTCAGAGTTGAAGGAGACAAGTTGCTATTTCTGCCATTTATAAGATCAGCATGTCGAATTTAATCCGTTGGAAAAAATTATTTTACCTATGAAAGCCATTTCCATTCTTATTCTGATAGTATGATAATTCACGTAGCTCCACACCAGAATAGAATTCACAATATACCTCTTGCCCCAACTGCTATCTTTGAGATGTTAAGAATTTCAAATGGAAACATTTTGAATTAAGTTGGTAAATGACATCTTCAAAAACTATCTATAAAAGGTTCAGTTGCCTGATTTTTTTTAAAAAAAGAAAAGTCCATTTAGAAAAGAAAAACACTGAAAGCTTAAATGTATTTAATTCTGAATATACCTAGAGCATGACACTACTTTGGACATAAAACTATATGTTCTTTTTCTTGTCCTTCTTTTCAAGCCTGAATATTTTAAGTTTCCTACACCAAAAATATGATTTTATAGGCTGCTTTAAAAAAAAAAGGATTCAGAAGTTGTAATTCACTGAAACATATGGAAGGGAAGGAAAGACTTGTGTATAACAATCCAAATTTTAATTCCCCCACACCAACAAAACTTTTATAGTTTCCGATTTGCTGATTAGATGAAATACAAACCCATTCATGGACTGGCTTAAACTCACAGTGCCAAAAACCTCACAACCATCATTAACAGTTTCTTTTTGAATTATGAGATTGGCAAATTTCTGATACCAATAGGTAGCTTTTATCTAATTTTGGGTTTCTTGGCCTGCTTGCATGCCATAGACTTAACACGGAATTGGCAAGGTGAAAAATGCCACACATTTGGACTTCTGAATGCTTTAAATATAAGATATTATAAAATGGAATTGGCTATTAGTCCCATGGGAAGAGGTATAGCAATGGAGTGGTGTTTTTATTGTTTTGTCTAAACTGACCAAAGGCAAATATGTAAAAATGATATCCAACTATATTGGACCTAGACCATAGAGTAAGATTTCATATAAAAATGATATTTTTATAAGACAAATAAGAAAAAGATAAAATTATGGGTGCTTGTATTACAGCCAATAGAATGATTCACTCAGTATATTTTTTGTACAAATTTTTTAAAAGAATTTTTGTAGTATTTACAGTATTTAAAAAAGTTCAAAATGATTTAGCGTTTCTCAGAATGTTTTGAAAATTTCATAGATCAAATCTTTTTATTTCTCTACCAAAAATGTTCTTTTTCTCTTTCTGCCCTCTCAAATTTTATTTCCTCTGTGAAGTTTTGCCTGAGTCTTTCAAGCAGTTATTTTTTTTTTTCTTTCTAGATACTTTCATAGCATGGTCTCAGTATCTCTGTAATAGTGCTTCCCACATCTAATGGCAGAAATAAATCTATGTCTGCTTTTTGACCCTACATATGGGACAGGAATTAAGTCTTATCTTTTTGTCTCTTCAGGATATGGCATTTCACTCTCTTGGTTACTATCCCTATGCCTTCCTTGTGCATTTCTGTTTTTAAGTTATTTATGGGCTAGATACATGACATTTTAATATTTTTGTTTCCTTAGCCTGATTCTCAGCTTGATTTAAGTTATTTATGGGCTGGATACATGGCATTTTAATATTTTTGTTTCCTTATCCTGATTACCTTTATTTGGTCAATACATGTATTGAGACTTATTATTCTATGATAAGAATCGTTCTAATTTCCAATGATATGTACTGAATAAATGAATGAGTGGCATGATTGTGAAGTGTACACAAGGTAATCTTCTAAGACCCTAAAAGGGGAGGTGGGCACAAGAGGAGTGTTCATCTTTAGAGCACTTGTGCTTGACATTTGTTATTTCATGAATCTTCACAATGAGTCTTATCCTCTTTTTATAAAATGAAGAAACTGAACTTTAAAGATTTAAGGCACACACCCCCAAAGTAACGTAGCTACTAAATAGTAGAATTGGATACAACATCCAGGTTTTCTGAATTGAACATCATTAATTTTCACTCTATATTAAATAATCTTGGTGTGAAGTTTTTTTTCTTTTGTTATACGTGATAGGAGATTCTAAAAGTCAGCCAGTACTTCCTCCCTTCCCCCTTTTTACAAATTAATTTTAAATGTTACCTCTAATACTAGTTTAGTTTGAGTGGTTAAACACATTTTTATTATTAAGCATCATAGGTAATGAACTAACGATTTCTTAGGCACTTTTAGATCCTACATTATAACAAGAATACAAATTTCTCAGGGTATTCTAGAGAATAGTTCTTCATTAGGGTCACTAGTAGCCTCCATGTTTAAATATAGTTGAGCCTGGGTGACATCTCTTTAAAGTATACTGAACTTTCACACCAATGTCATGTCTAGTTAAAATGCTACACACAAGCACTCTTTAAAATTGTGATTTATTTCTTTTTGAACTTTGTTACCTACGGCTAGTGCCATGAATTTAAAATTGGGCATGCATTAAGAGAGAAAGGAAAGAATTACATTTCATTTATAACGGTATTTCAGATGATTTTATAGTTTTTTCTAAAGCTGTGCATGTTTTATAATTACTTGTGCATCCTTACTTCGACTTTTTTTTTCTTTTTTTGTCTTTTTTTCTTTTCGTCTTGTTCAGTTTATTTAAGCCATATATTCTGCGGTTTTTGTGAGCCAGTAAAATTAATATTCACTAAAATTGTAGTAGAAGTTACTTGGCTGTTAGCTTATTTTACTACCAGATTTAGTTTAGTAAGAGAGAAGGAAGGATATGGGAGATTCTGAAAGTAATTTTTGATATAGAAACCCTTTATTTTGGCTACTGTAGGGAAGCACTAAGCCAGATTTCTGTGTCTAGCCAAAGTTAATTGGGCTACACAAAATTCCAGTTGTCAAAGTTCTTAAAGTCCGATAGAAAAGTTCCATACCCCAGGCTAGAACAGTGTCTGTGCAGTCTCTCTGGAGTGGTGTGCTGTTTGTTTTCTTGGATCTTTTGTAGTAATTATTACTATTCAAAACTGATATTATTTTTTCATCTTGGTCCCCTTTAGAGCAGAATTCTTTGCATGTTGACTAACAGGTTGTTTCATTGCAGTAACTGCACTGCAATGTTTAGATTAGAGGGGGAGGGAAACAAAATATTTTTCCTGTGACTCTTACTGCATGATTGTTATGGATATGTCCAATTCAAGTTGCAAAATTTATTCCGTAAAAAGAAAAATAATGTCATATTTATTATGTTACGGAAACATTGGATGAAATATAAGGGAAAGTTTAATTCAATACTGTATTCAGCTAAGCATTTTATATGAAGTCGCCTCATCTAAACTTTATGATATAGCATTCTTGAGGCAATATAGTTATCATTGTATTATCTATACTCTGAAGCATAATGTATCCGATAGTTAATTTTTTTAGAAACCAGCCCCTCATTCCAAAATACAGATTTTGTTATCTAGAATCAATCTTATAATTACTCTACTTGTTGCCACCAAATAACACAGGATCCAAATATCTCCAAAATATCCTAGGCTTTTATTTTTGTTTTTGTATGTCTATCAGTAGAAGTCATTGTTAGTTCCTTTGGCCAGAGATTCTCAGGAATAATAAAAATTAAAATACTCAAATTCTCAGGCATTAAAGGTTACCTGAAATAATTCTAGTTGCTTTATACCTACATACACATGCAGCTGTGTTTGAAAAGAAATGTTAACTTTTATTAAGGGGTAAATAGGATTATATTGCTTTTAAACTAACTTGCATTTCATTGTTGTTATTTTAAGTGTTTGGTTTCTGTATTTGATCTGTAGTTATCATTTAATGCAATTTAAATAGTCCAGCAGGCTCAGGCCCTCCTAATTCCCCAGTAATCTGATACCCTATATTATTAGACGGATGTAGATAGAGAAGAAGAATTTAAATACAGTTTGACTTTCTTGCAGGACTAAAAAAAAACAGTCCTTTGTGAAAACCTGTATTTGATACACATTTGCTGAGTCTGAATTTTGCCTCGTGCTCTATAATAAACAGTGGTGATACAAAGACTGACAAGGTATTTCCTTGGCCTCAAGAAGGCCTCAGCATATTCTATTTAGGAGAAATTCATACCAAGAACCATTGATAGTTTGCTTCAGTTGTGGGCTGCCATGCTTTGTGACTGGTGGAAATGGCTTCTGTTTCAGAAAGGACGATTATGTAAGTACCATAATTTTATTTCCTTACTCTTTCCTTTTTATTATCGATATACAATCTCATACAAACTGGCAGGCACTTTCCCTCACTTCACAGTGCTTTAATTTGTTATAACCCCTGTTGATGCATTACACTATAGGACTTAAGTTCATGACTTCCAGTTTGATGTCCTTTCTACCACATCATGCTGACTCTCCTGCCATGTAATAAAGCATGAAAATATTTTAATGTAAGCTCAATTAAACTCTACTTTTAATTTGTTTTATACTTTCCTAGCTTGATCATTTTTTTTTTTTTCAGAAAGGAGAAAATTTGAGTATCTTTCCTTATTAAAACAGCATGCTGGTCTAAGTATGTTTACTTTTAGGAAAGGTAGCATAGACAACATACATATTCAAAAGCAAATATATTTAACTTTTACAAAAAGAGGTCACCTTTTTTTCCCCTGTAGCATCTGGAGATGGATACACACACACACACACACACACACACACACACACACACACACACACACACACACACACCTGTTTTTCTGTAAGCTATACTATTTAAGTTGTTCTCTAGCCTTTCAGAACATGCATATGCTGTGCCTCGTATACACAAATGCCTAACTTCAAAATGCATACAGATTTATTTATAAAACAATCTTCATTCAGTTTTTAGATTTTCTTTTAATGCAGTTCTGAAGTGAAAAGATACTTCTGTGTATATCATTAAATTCATAGGTAGTTGTAAAAAGGATTTAGGTATCTATCAGAAGTAACAAGGGAATAGTAATAGTGAAGTGTAAAATTGAATTTTTCATTTAAACATGCCATATGTAGTATACCATATATGGTATATAGTTTCTCTCATATTTTAGTTTTGAAGGAAATACGGCTTTCTAGATTGAAAGGGAGTTCAGGGTTGGAGGCCTGAGTGAAGCGACCACTGACCTTTACCTGGTAAACACTTAACTGATAGAATGTTGAGTTGGAGCCAGAGCACTTGAGCACTTACCTGCCTAGAAATTTATATCTTCTCACAATGGAAAACATAATTCTTTTGAAGGGCTTAAAATTGCAGGTATAATTGAGGCTCATTTCTGATGTGTAATTGAGGTTCTTTGTCAAAAGTGACAGGATGAGGTGCATTTTTGAGCCTACACTGTAATTCAGTGTACACTGTAATAACAATGGGTGGACAACAGCAACACGAGGATTCACACATAGGTAGGACCCTTTGGCCAGTTTGACATTAGCATATGGCATTAGGTTTAAGATTGGCATTGACCTTGTAGAAAGCCTTGCATTATAATGTTATATAATGGAGAAACAGGTAGCATAGTTAGATTTGATAGTCACTCTGGGAAATTTTTGTCCCTGAGAAATGGAGTGTGAAGACTTAACTCCCAAATAGTTTGCTTATTTCTTATTTCTTGGGATGAAATAGCAATAGCTAGAAGAAAAACAGAATTTACATCTGCTTGAATCAGAAATTTACTCATTTTAAGCAGCAAATTACTGATCAGGAGCCTCTGGTCTTATATTTGCATACCTAAAAGAGATTATTACCTCAGCAGAGGTACAAGATTAAGTGGAAATTCATTGCTTTGGCTTAAGATAGTTTCCTAAGGTTGTCTATTTTCATCTTTTTCACCTAAGGTGCATGTTCTCCACATGAGGTAATTATCTTACCCACTCCATTTCCACTTATGTGGAAGAGGGGCGTCTTTGCTGGAATACTCTCACCCTCCCATTTAGCAATTTGAGTCAGAACAGATATTTTAAAAAATTTTTATCTTATGAATTTGCTACTGTTACAAATTATTTCAAGCATTTAGAAAAAGAGTGTTGCAACAGAAACCCATGCATTTTTAATTCAGACATAACAAAGGTGAACATTTTGTGGCATTTACATTAGATTTTGAAGAAATTATTTTTTTAAATAAACTTTGTTCTAGAAAAGTTTTTGATTACAGAATTGTTGCGAAGTTAGTACCGATAGCTTCAGTATGCCCTATACCTAGTTTCCTCTATTATTAACATTATACGTTAGTGTGGTACATTTGTCACAATTAAAGAGCCAATATCAATATATTGTTATTAAATCAAGTCCGTATTTTATTCAGGTATCTTCAGTTTTTCCCTGTTGTCCTTTCATCGCTCCAGGATCCCATCTGGATACCACATGTCATTTAGTTGTCTTGTCACCTTAGGCTCTGTTTGACTATGACGGTTTCTCAGGCTTCTCTTATTTTTGATGACCTTAACAGTTTTTGAGGAGTATTGGTCATGTGTATGGTAGAATATTCTCCAGTTGGTGTTTGGCTGATGATTAGTCAGATTAGACTGAGGTTTTGGGTTTTGAGAAGGAAGATCATAGAGATAGTGTCATTCTCATCACATGAATGTAAGTGATATACTATCAATATGACTTACCACTATTTGTAACTCAGAGGACCTGACTTGGGGTCATATTTTGTGACATTTCTCCAGTATAAAGACACTTTTTTCCCTCCTTTCCACTCTGGAAAGAAGCCATTATGTACAATCTACACTTATGTAGTGGGAGTTATGCTCCCTCTCCCTGAGGGCAGAGTATCTATATAAATTATTTGGAATTCTGCATAGAAATTCATCTTTTCTTTCTAATTATTTATTTAAAATGTTATGTGTATTAGCATGGGCTCAGGGACATTTATTTTATACATTGGGCTATAATATATTACTACTATTTATTTTGTCACTCAAATTGGTTTTATTGCCTAGCTTTGACCAATGGGCATGCTTTCATAGGCTTCTATGTCCCTTTGTCATACCTCCAACAGTGTGTGTGTGTGTGTGTGTGTGTGTGTGTGTGTGTGTGTGTGTGTTTTCCTTTAGGAGGTCTCTTACATTCTGTCACTAGAACATACTGTAGGCTATATAGTTTCTGCCTAAGTCCTAGAATCAGACATATTTCTAAGGAGACCTAGATGCTTTTATTGGAAAATAGTTTGGAAACCAACATGGGGTTTTAGGTGTACATAGTGCTACTGAAGTGTTGTTTTTAGGTTCTCTCTAGAGGAAAAAATCTGTATCAACTAGAGGTCTGTTCATATGTACAATTTCTTTTGCCTTTTGTCTTACAGACTCTGTCATTTCCAAACTTAGATACACAAGCACCTTATTCCCCATATTTCCAAACATGCTGCTGCCGTGGCTTAGAATATTTTTTCCCTATCTCTCCACTTGGCAACATCTGACCCATCCATTTAGCCTCATCTTTAACATTCTCTTTCATCAAATAGTTACTGATTGCTCCAGGCAGTGTTAGTGCTTCTCTTCTAGGTTCATATTGCATATGAATACTATATGATAGCTGAATACTTCATATTACTATTGTTTGTTTTTTTAGACAGTGAGAATAGGGACCCAGTTTCTTCATTACATTACTAGCTTGGTGCTTAGCACATAGTTATTTAATAAATATTTATTGATTGAATTTAAGTGAAATGACTCTGAAGCAGATTGGCTCATTTCACATATAGTTTTCTGTCCAAGCATTTCACTGACATATCACTACATTTCTTCACTGATTTAACTAGACCGAGAGCTATTTTAGGGTATAAGCTTGGTCTAATTCATTATTTTAGACGCTGAAGGTGGGTCTTGTACAGCAATAACTATTTGTTGAACAAATAAATTATTTTGATGTTGCATGGTGAAAGGAAAGGGTGAAAGAAATAAAAAATAAAAGTTTGAAAGGATAAATGGCAAAGGTGATTGTTTACATAAGTAGTTACACAGAAAGGAGAAAATGATGTTTTAACTAGGTTAAAGTAAGTAAAAAATCAAGTAGAGATGAGAAAGCAGACTGAGATGAGACTTAGAGTTTTCATCTGGTAAATGGATAAGTTTGGGTTGAAGAATATAACACAATGACTCGGCATTAAAAGAACAAACAAATAGAACCCTAAACTAACTGTCTTTCATCATTCAACTCCCTGACTAGAACTGGAATTGGGCTAACGTTACTCCAAATGATAAAGGTAATATATTCCCATTGTAGAAAATTTGGAAAATGCAGAAGAAATTAAAATATCACCAATAATCTTGCCTCTCAGTGATAACCACTATTAACATATAGAATTTTCCTGAGTGTGTATATTTTTGGTAATAAAATAGGATTTTTTTTTTAAGTAAGTAAAAAACATGAGAACTTACATTTTTTGTTTTATTCTATTGGTTAAAAATGTCAAAATTTCTCAGCATTAAAAAGAGATTGGAGAGTGAATGTAAAGGGTCAGATAGTTGGATATATAATAACATTTTGGCATATACAATATTTTCTTTGTCTCAAAAAAAGATATTGTAATCCTATAACTATAGAAATCCTGCTCATTATTGAAAGATAGGAATAAAAAACACAAAACTGAATATATTCCTTTATTTTTTCCCCATTTGATGACATATTAAGGTATGATCTTCTAGCTATCTGTTTTGCTCTGATAGCTTTGGCATGTAATCTCAGAAGAGCACATAATATAAATCATTCATTTCAGAGGGAATTTGTAGCATTTCATGAATAGCAGTAGTAATGATAATAAATGTGTTCTGACAAGTATTACAGAATACAGATAATACTGTTATTTTATTAAGCGTGATGTATGGCAGCCAGGAACACTATTATCTTTTATAGAAATTATCATAATATTTATATATTTTACTTGAATCACTTTGATATATAAATTTGATAGGATGGAGGACAATATGAAATATTTTCTATAGAAATGAATAAGGTTGAATTTACACAGATAAGGATTATAGAAGAATCAAGCTTTTCTTTTTACAGTTTTGCAATAGTTTTGAAGAAGGCATTTGTGATCTTAGAAAGCATTAACTTTCAATTAGCACAGTATTGTTTACTCGACTATAAACAAACAACTACTGTGCTAAAAGACATTTAAGAAATTTTTACTTGGAATTCTGAGGAATATTTTTTTCTTAATGACATTGTAGATATTCAGGTATTTTTGAAATGAATTGATTAGTATTATTATTGTAAGCCACCCAAATCTAAAGCAGTCACTATCCCTGAAAGAATGAATTTGTTCTACTGTATAAAATCTTTCTTAAAATAATATGATTTATTTCAGGTGACTTGTTTTAGGCACATAGCTTAGTCTCACACTTTTCTCACTTCATTTGATCATTAATCTAGTTAGTCTGGCAACACCAAAACTTACCTTTTCTACTGTTTCTTGTTTATCCTTCGGTACAGAAACTATCTGTTGGAAATAATGTCTTCTCTGGGTATTTTCTGTACTTCGTTTTTTTCTCCATTGCCTATCCAGTATTTCTCATTTTATTATTATATTTTTAAAAATAAAGAAATATTAACATGGTCATCTATAGCCCTGTTGGCAAAGAATTGTGGAATATGACAAATATGAGTATTTGTACCATGATTAAATACAGTTTTGCTTCTGTGAAATACCAAGTATCTGAATATTTCAATATTGAGAGTCAACTATAATTCTCCTATTTTTTTACTCTGAGATTGGTAGCAGTATGACCCATGCTATTTCAGCCTGGACTTGTAAAATTTTATCAACATTTCAAAGAGAAAAGAGACCTTTTGAGTTTTGGTATTCTCCCTGATTTCTCTTCAATTTCTCTGATTCTCAAAGGCAAATTTTGCCTATAGTAATCTAAGATGTTGCAGAACAAGAGACATTTTATTTGATAACTAAGCTCTTTTGGATCACAGAGTTCTTCATATGGGTGTGTTATAAGAATGCCATTTTAAATAAATGAATCATAATCATCTATTTCCATGACTTACCTGTGGGTAAATGGATTTAGTTAAAATGTCTAGTTAAGACGACAACTGACTTTTTTTTTGTAAGTGCTCACAATGTCTTGCTGTGTTATGCTTTTAAAATATATGTTTACCTCATTTAATTCTATTAAGATTTTGGATGGTAGCTACTATGTCCCTGTTACACAAACATCATAATAGCTAACATAATAGCATTTACTGTATATTACTCACTGTTTTAAGAGCTTTATGTGTAGTGTTTCAGGTATAAACTTTGTCAGGTGGTATTCTTTCTATCCCTGTAAAGTATTCCAGAGACATTAAACAACTTGCTCAAGTAGCCTAGCTATTTTAAGGGTTGTTCTTGAGGAGATAGTCAAACGCAGATCTGTCTGATAACAAGGCTGAGTTCTTCCCTCTACGTCAATGCTTCTCTTTTTATAACACATCTATGCTTATTTTAAAATGAAAACTGTTTCAACTGATTTAGTAATTCAGTAGCGTATATTTTCCCCCAAGTCTTCAAAGTGCCATGTTCATGTTTTTCATGGCATGACACCATATACCCCCAAAGTGTATGTGCATTCCATTTGGAGAAGTTGAATAAGTCAGTATGTTTCTTCTAAAGCCTGCTCTGTTTGTTTAGCAGTCGCACAAGTAATGGTGTCAAGTTGACTCCACTGCCCTCTTGTATACCTCCGCATTACTTCAGTAAAAATACTTCTATGATTGGGAGTGTCAGTTCAGTCCCTCTTGGATTTCACAGATAAATCTGCCAACTCAGGTGTCAATTAAACTGTAGACTATGATGAAGACGGTTCAGGAGGTTGATGTTTAGTGAGTTCTGTGCACGTTTATAGCACATTTTTCCTACCAAGGTCAACAGGATGTGAGATGTTGACAGTGATAATTTAGCCCTGAGCTGAACTACTATTAAATTGTCTGTCTAAAGGCAAACTAGTGCAGACTTTCTATTCTCCATCTCCATGTCATCTCTCTACTCATGTTTTTCCTATTAGTGGTCCACAGTTTCTCGTGATATTACACATTTTCTTTTACTGCAAGAAAGAAAGAGAATTTTATTTTGTAATAGTGCCAAAACTTATGTGTGTATGCTTCAACTAGCATGCTGTACTGCTACGATTTGGGAACGATCCAGTTCAGCGATATGCTTGTCATATGCATTTATGCATACAAACTTGTTCTTCTGGTAATGTGCCAACTCCTGACCATTTGCTCTGTGTGTGTGTGTGTGTGTGTTTCACCCTACGTACTTAAAGGTTCCTGTAATTTTATATGTACTACCTCTGGTCACTTCACACTCTAGAAGTGAAAGTGATTTTAGGTGCTTACTAAACACTACTATTTTCAATAAATTTTCCTTTTTCGTAAGTCACATAAAATTATTCATAGAAGGTGACTCAAGAATCATTGCCTGACAGAAAGTTGAAATTCAGTAACTTTAGTTGTTAAATAACCTTATTTTTGTCAAATAGATGTATTTTGAGTGGGTATCAAGTTAACCTTTGTAAGCTGTTGGTCCCTTTAATGATGTTAAAATGAGGGAAAAATTTTTTCATTAGACTGATTTTCTAAATAATTTTCTCAATTTGGATTTCATAAGGATAACTTTTAGTCATTAGCACTTGGACTTACTAGATAGTTGCCTTGATGCCTGACCTGACTCATTCAGGCCAAATAGATGATTTGGTGTCTGTTTTCTCCTTCTGTACTGTGCATGTCTAACAAGAGCCCTTTTAAGTATTATCTTACAGTTGGTAAGGGCCTAACCTACTGAGTCACCACCGTATTATTCAGTCTATAAGAGCAGGAGTCATTTCATTTTATCTTCAACTATCCGGTGGCTGACACAATGCTAGGTATATGGTAGGTACTCTCTGAATACGTGATGAGGAATAGATGAGTGGATGCGTGAGTATTTGGGTGGACCCCTACTCTGTAAAGCTTACCATTTAGTAGCAAAATGATTCTTGGTATTGAACTTGTGGACCAAGACTAATAATCTAATAAACAGTATAAACTGCGAAGCCAGACTACTTTTGTTTGAATCCAAGCTCTGCCAAATCAAACTTTTGTACCTTGGGCAAGGCACTTAACCTCACTGTGCCTCAGTTTTTTATTTTGTAAAAAGGGTAATAATAGTATCTCAGGCGTGTTTTTTACTTTGTAAAATGGGTAATAATAGTATCTCAGGTGTGTTATGAGGATTTAATGTGGCAATACACATTAAGTGCTTGAATGATGCCTAGCACATGGTAATCTGCTCCATAATGTTTCTGTTCTTATATAACCTATAAAGAGAAAGTAAAATTTCAGTGTGCTAGGACCACGGACTTGAAAAATGTGTTTTGGGAAGCAGAGAAGATGAATGGAAACTTAATTATGCTTGACAAAAATCCCATGGTCTTGTGCTGTGAAAGAGTGTCTTTGTTAATGGTGCCTTTGTTAGTAGTGTGTTGGGGAGTGGAAAGCTGAGGTCATGGTGAGACCTCACTGATGCTCCTGACGGAGCCTTAGTGGTTTCATCTGGTGGCGCATGGCAGCGTCATAAAAGCCATAGTTTAACTCATCTAATTTAGGTGAATACTTGTAAAGGTAAACAAGAATTAGGGGAACTATCGAATATTTGTCCAAATCAGGTAGAGGGTGCTGTCATATACACTCTGGAACTGTGGGCATGGGCAGAGCGATTTCAGGCAAACTAGAACTATTTAGAAGCATAGTATACATTTCAATGTACATGTGGTCTGGTTGTTATAAGAACCTTTCTAGGATATTCTGCCTTTGATGGGCATGTTCACCTACAAAGAATTTTCAGAAGAAGACAAATGGATCATTTATCCACCTACATTTAGTTTCATTCATTAGTACATAAAATAAACTACAGTTGACTTTAGGTCTCAGCTACTATCCCCAATCTCAGTGTCAGCTCACTGGATGACATGAATTAGAAAAGAATTTAACTTTCCTTTAATCTAAATTTTTAACTACTAATTATTTCTTCTGAATTAATTCCATATTTTTAACAGACTCAAAACCAATAGAGTTCTGTTAACCCAGGTCTCTTGATTGACAACTGAGGAAAATGGAACCTGTTCAAATTAGTGGCTTTCCTTGGTTGTTCACCTTTTTTGGTGTCAAACCCAGGCTAGAACCCAGGCTTCTGTTATTAAATCCAGTATTCTCTTCAGTACCATGGTTAAATCATTGAAGAATTTTGTGTCTAAATAAATTCGATAAGCTCTATGTCCTTTACTGCTGAAGCTGTCTACAAAAAAAAAAAAAAAAAAGGATAAAATTAGAGAATTATTTACATCTGGCTTTATCCTCTTGTGAGAGCATTTGGATTTGAGAGCAAGTGGCACCCTGCCAGTGACAAATGGAGGCACTGAGATTGCCTTCCCATCATCCGCTACCTTTTATGGTGTCGGGGGATTTCTTGCTCTCCTTTGTGACCCAGCTGCAAAGCAGCTGTTGTTGAGGCTCCTGCTTTTCCACTCTCACAACACAGCTTTTCTAACCATCCCCACAAGATTTAAACCTCTGCAACATAAGTGTCAGCACTGAGCTCTGTGAGCCAAGGCCGTCTCTGTGGGGTCCAATCAGCGCAGCCACTTCCCATGCTATTGCTAAACAGTTTGGGATGAAGCAATCTAGCAAGTGCTCGCGAAGCTGGTCATGACAAACAAGAGGCACCCATTGTACAAACAGCCCAGCTACATGGTTGGTGTTGCTAATAAATAGCTGAGATTTGAAGCTTTCTATTGCACTAATTGCCTAAACCGAGATCCCATTGACCACTCTATCCATCTAAAGCAAAGTTTCCTATTGGAAACCATTTTCTATGAACTTTTAGTGCCACCTTATGGACCACAGAATGCTGATAAAAATTGTGGTTTCTGCCTTCCTT
>NW_011888790.1:15358281-15361065 GCF_000151845.1 Pteropus vampyrus
TTCTGTGTATCACTTAGGCCTTAAGATTTAATCACATGTATCCACTGGAACCTGTGACCTTCCTCACTCAGGCAACAGCACTTCCCAATGAGAGTGTGCATTTAAGGAGTGTGTTGTGAGTGTTTGCTTTTTCAAGATATTTAATATTTTCATGCATTTATGATCACCTACTATGCCTCAGGCCCTCAACTAAGTCTTGGTTCAACAATTCTCCTGAAGTGGTTTACAATTAAAAGAGAAGCTAACAAATGGTAATTAGGGTACATATGGTAAGTGTCACAACAAAAGTGTAGGAATCAAGTGTCGTTAGAGCCCCAGGAGGAAAAGACTCAACTTAAAGGATTCTGGGCAGGTTTGATTTGGTCATGGCCATAACTGGAAAGCTATCTAAGACTTCTCAAAAAAAATTTTTTAAGTTATCTTTCCTTTTAGTTTTCAATTAAACTAAGAAAAAAAAACCTAGGCTTTAATTTTTATTCCTAGTTATGATTTATGTTATGTTTTCTGTGTTCTTTTTCAAAACACTCAATGTGTCTCATACCCTTCTGCTGGCTTTATCACTTTCTCTCCCCTTCACAGCCAGGCACATTGACAGAATTGTCTGTAATTAAGTATCCTTTCCTCACCCTGTCTCCCAAACTCCCACACCTTCTGGCTTCAAGATCTATTCCATAGAAACAAACCTTACTAAACTTACCAGTCATCTTTGTGTCACTAAGTCCAGTGGATTTCTTTCATATCCACTGCCTTTGGCCACCCGATTCAGCTTGATGGACAAACTGCATCCTTGATATCTCAGAAGTACCTCAAGCTCTCCCATTCTCAAAACTGTGCTCATAATCTTACTTCTTTAACCTGTTCTGCCTCCAAAGCCATTGTTTACCAGCTTTCCTTCAGTTTCACAGTCAGGAACTTAAGATCATTTTTGTTACCTCCATCTCTCTCATCACACCCTTTCCCTCTCCTATCCATGCTGTAATTCTATCTACATTGCCTAAATATTCCTCATATCCATCCACTAATCCTCATCACTCTTTTTTAAAAGCCTGGACTAATCTGCCTACATTCTTTCTATTCCCAATCCAGTATTATCCGCACTGCCCTGAGAGTGATATTTACAAAGTAAATAAGGACAAATTCCCTCATGTAACCTATATATAGAGAGTATAGGCATACTCTACTCTTTCCTACAGTTTTCACCTAGCCTGCCTCTACTCCTCCTCTGTCTCACTGTGGGCTGCATGAAGTGTTTCTGTGTTTCTGCCACCAGGGCTTTACCTTTGCTGTGCCTCTATGCAGAATACTAAAAATCTGAAGAGATTTTTAGAGCAAACAGCAATCTTTTTGGAAACCTTCCCTGAATACTGCAACTAGGTCAAACCAGCGGTTCTCAGTGAAACTCACAACCATTGTTTGCGTCATACACATAACAGCTACAGTTTGGGCAGCATCATGGGGCAGGGGTTGTATCTTTTCTTCTTCGCCATTTTCATCCTGGTGTGTTTAACACAGTGCTAGGCACATGATAGATACCCAATAAATATTTGCCAAATTAAGGAAAGCAATGAATAAATTCAATGAATTGCTGAAAGTTTATTGTTTTAATTAAAAATAGGTATTTTTCTTTTTGGTTTATGACTCAAAGATGTGTACATTATTCTAAAATCTAAAAATAGCCAATTTTGATATTTATAATGATTTGCATAATTTTAAAGTAAAATTCTAGGATATTTTACCTATACTTTTATTATAAATTTTATTCAAACATAGTTTTTACTTACTTCACCACAACTTACTCAGACATTTTAATAAAATATCTGAGCACTGTTCTTAATAACTGAGATTATAGATAGAGAAGAGTTATGGTGAGACATTGCTTTTAAATTGCCTTTAAGCTTAGCATGGCAGTACAGTGTAACAGCCTAAGTTATATCTTGTCAAATTAATTATCTTCCACTAAAATGTTTTTACAGTGTGTGTGGATGACCTCTTTAAGCTTAAAGGGAAAACATACAAGTGAACAGATGTAGAAAGGAAACGAAAACTCATAACAGGAAATCTGAATAAGCTAAATACCTTCAGTTATGTAATATTTTAGAAATTAGCTATTTTTTATTTATACTTTAAAATCTAACATTTTTACTCAATGTCAAAGCTGTGGAGAAAGCAACATATAATTTAAATGTTTAAATTATCAAACATTTTAAATATTTATAAAAGGCAAGTTAACTTTTTAAAAATAATTATTTTAAATGGTCCTATATGTTTATATTTTATAATGCATATTAATATTTTTTTCTCTTATCAAAAACATTAAAATGTAAGAGTTTTTGTTGTTGTTGTTCCCTTTTTTGCTTCTTTCTTGGCATTCTTACAAGTCTTCTTTTATTTTACGTTCATGCAAAGTACCAGATATCTATTGTTCTTCTTTATTGGCTGGTACTTGGTCTGTGGCCTCCTATCTGGCAGTCTTTCTGTGAATTAGTTTTCTAAAGTCTCTCACTCTAGCATCTTAATCAAACAGAACTTGATTATTCCACGGCACATGCCCCTTTCTACCAATACATGCTCCCACACAGTCTTTCCTCTGTGAATTAATGGTACCTGCATTCACCTAGGTGCTACAAGCTCCTGAGTCACCTTTGACTTTTGTTTTTATGTTATACCTATACCCATTCTGTCAGCCACCTGATTATTCCACGGCACATGCCGCTTTCTACCAATACATGCTCCCACACAGTCTTTCCTCTGTGAATAAATGGTACCTGCATTCACCTAGGTGCT
>NW_011888790.1:15361935-15363742 GCF_000151845.1 Pteropus vampyrus
CTGTGAATAAATGGTACCTGCATTCACCTAGGTGCTACAAGCTCCTGAGTCACCTTTGACTTTTGTTTTTATGTTATACCTATACCCATTCTGTCGGCCACCTGTATTCAAGAGTTTCTAAATGTATCCATAGCTCACCACTTCCACTGCTTTCACTTTAGTCTTAACCATGGAGTATTGACAACTTCCTAAGTGGTCTTCCTGTTTTCTCTTTTGCGTTTCCTACAGTAAATTGTTTCACCCAAAATTTAGGGAGTTTTTGTACCTCTATTTAAAATGCATGGTGTTCTTTCCTAGTCAAAAGAAATTTCAGTGCTTGCTTCAGCAGCACATGCACTAAAATTAAAATGACACAGAGAGGATTAGCATGGCCCCTGCCCAAGGATGACATACAAATTCATGAAGTGTTCCATATTTTGTGCAGTTCCTGGAGGCTGTTTGACCCTGTGCTTGTTAACATCAAGGAAATTTTATGAGTCAAAGCAACATGTGGCATCCAGTATTAAAACTGTGGTTTGTACTACCAAAAAAGAAAAATTAATTCCAAATTTCTTACAGTGAATACTAGGTCCTGAAGGATCTGATCCCTCCTGTCTGTCACACTCACTTCCTGTGATGCTTTATGGGGCATACTCTACTGCCACCATATTTGTTTTCTTGTTAGGCCCTAACATTCCATGAATGCCAGACCTTTGCATGGCTCACTCACTCCCTTTACTTACTTCACTTCCTAAATACCACTAAAGGCCTTTCTTGATCACTTTATGAAACATCACTCCACCCCACCCCCAGTTGTATATTGTTCTCTTTTTTTAGCCTGTGTTATTTTTTACCAGAGTACTTAAGACTAATTGACAGAGTCACCTGCTCCTTTGTAAGCTATCCATTATATCACTAGAATGTGAACTGCAGGAGGACAGGAACTTTGTCTTAATTACCAAGACCTGGAACACAGCCTGTACTGTAGTAGGAGTTTTTTCTATTTCTATGGATTGAAACGTCACATATCTTAAGCCTTCTTTTGCCCTTCTAAGTTGTACTGTGTTATACTGTGTTCTCAAGACACTTAGTTTGACAATAACACAGCACTATTTTTTGCAATCTACTCTAAATGGGTACTCTTTCCCCATCATTCTTGAAATACCAAGGGACCAACCCTATCATTTACCTTTGAATCCCAGCATTAAAATGATCCAACTATTCAGACAGTGTTAAATCTCCTCTTAAAAACATTCTTTCGGTATTTTGATTTTTTTTAAGGACATAAACTACTATTTAAAACCTGAGTTTTGTTTTTAGCAATGGATTATGAAGATCTCTTGTGGTTTAAATAATTTTCTACAAAATCAATTTAATAGAGTCATAGTATTTCATTGAAATGACATAAGGTTAACCAAGTCTATGCTGGTAGACGTTGAATTTGTATAAATAGTCCTTCAATGAAAATAAATACCCACCTTTTTGTACTTACAGGTATTTTTTTTCCAAACAAATACCTAGAAATAGAATTGTTTGGCCAAAGTGTATCTATGGTTTAAAGGTTTTTGATATATATTAAATTGTTCCCCATGAAGATCTTACATTTGACTATATTTTAGCTATATGTAATATAAGCACCTAATCTTATGAACTCTCAGTAATATTTAGTCCTTTGACTTTGGGGGGAACTTCATTTATAGAGGAATAATACATCTCAGTGTATTTATTTGCATTTTAGGCAAAGTGAATATTGAGTAAGTTTAATGTGTTTTTATAGAAATATTGGCCATTAGTTTTTGATATTTGAACACTGTTTATTTGTGTCCAT
>NW_011888790.1:15364279-15368430 GCF_000151845.1 Pteropus vampyrus
AAAAAAAAAAAAAAAATGGGCAGGAGCTTCTCTGGTCAACTTGGTCTGAGCTGATACCTTCCCTTGAAGTCTGATGGCTCCACAGGAGGACTTGGGATGGGTATCAAGGAAGCTTTGCTCAGGTTAGGAGGCCTGGTTTGGGGATGTCCAGCCTTGCACTAGGAATAGTACAGAGCCAGCCCTCTCTGCTGAGGTTTTGACAGCTACTCTGGATGCTACCCTAATCGGTGTGAGACCCACCTTATCACCACTAGCCACCCTCAGTGTCACTTGATATAATATTTCATTGAGCTTAGGCCTTATGAAAATATATTCCAGGTATCATTCAGACAACTTCTGCTTTGGGATATTTATAGAAAGTGGGACTTGGGAGACAATTCAGGGAGGAAAAACACTTATCGATAAACTATTCAGCCACATTTTTTTTGTATCTGGTATCCTTATTCTATTTTATTTTAAAGCATTCCAGAATAAATATTATTTTCTCCCTTAAAAAATGGATGTCATGGTCAAACTTTAAGTATCTGATAATTCAGTGGAAATATTTTGGTAATATAGTGATAAAATATTTCATCATGAAGGTTACCCTGCCCTGTCCCTTCACTTTACCTCTAATTGAGGTTAGTTCAGGTTGATAATACATACTGACTTAGAGGGACATGAGAATTAAATGGTTTGATATAAACGATCTTGGTTTATAAGAATTAGTTGAACCGTTAGATTTTTTTAATGATTTTTTTTTCTTTTGAGGAGGAAAGACTTTTATATATTGAAGACACTTCACATATGAACATTATGATGTTAAAATAGACTATCGAATAATGCTTCTTCTATTTGTAAATGGTAGTCCTCACAAGCTAATTTTCAAGACTGTTTAATTGCTTTTTTCTTTGCACTCATTAAACTATAATGCATGTCTAAACTACACAGTTACCAAACTGTAAGCTTTGGACTTGTTATATTGGCTGCTTCTGTTTCTTATTTACTATATGTACACAATTACACTTGAATGAGAAATGATGTGATTTTCATTGATTGTGAAAAATGACTGACATTCACAATTGTCAAACATTTCCAAAGAATAAACAATAAATGTGTGGAAATAGTTGTTAGATACACAACTGCAGAATGAGACGCATCCTACCCCAAATTTAAAACAGCCTCTAAATAGGACCACCAAAGAGAAATTCTCTGGTTTGTTTTAATTATTATTCCTACCAGTCCTGAAGACATAGGTAGTCCCTGGTTAGGATATAAATATTTGATTGAGAATTGGACTATTTCTGAGGAACTCTTTTTATAGTTTTATAGACCTTAGTTCTGTGACAACTTCCAGATGTGAAATGGAGAAATTACTACTTTGTTCACAACTCTACACAGGAATATTTTTACTAAAAAATAAGTACAAAATTTGGTTTACGTTTTACTCTTCAAAAATGAAACAATTCAAGCTGAAACCACAGTAGTATAATTCTCTCATATTTAATATTTATGAATGCTTTCTTAAGTGGGAGTTCCAGAACTGTTTGGGGGAGGGGGAGAGTTTGTGTCTCTGTGTGTTTATTGTGTGTTTAAAAAAATATATGTATCTGTTTTAATATTTATATATTTTATAGTTTGAAAAAGTATCGATCAGCCATTGGAAGAGATGCTGCTTGCCTTGTACACCCACTCGGATGGGCCCGTTTCTGAACAGTGGTAGTAGTATCCAGTTTAATTAGTAAACAAAATAAATATGCTGAAAACAAATCCCACACTGTGGAAGAGGCTATGTAAACTTTACTGAATATTTATCTAACATGTAAATGTTTTATTGCTGCCAATCAGAAGAGGACCTGACAAAGCTTAGTCCTGTTTGGAGATTTTTTTTAATTTAAATAATATTATCTTGTGTGTGTATCTTTAATACTCAATATAGTGCTACAAATAATATACTAATATAAGTATAATATAAGCATATTGATAATCTCAAATCCCTAATCCCTAGGTACTGGTGCAGCCCTGTCCAGGAAAGTGTCATTTGTGCTACTTAAAGCCCACCTGCTTAATTCTTTGCATCAACACCAATATTCTAACTGCAGAGAATTCTAAATGTCTAATTTAGAATTATTTGAAATTCTGATGTTTAAAAAGTATATTTACCATGTGTTTCCTTAGCTCTGCTTTACATTCTTGACTTCCTAATCTTTTGTACTTCAGTATACTGGGTTATTGCTGTTTTAACTAATTTGTGTGTGGGTACACTGAATAAGGCATGTGTATACTCTAAATACTTACTTGGAATGACAATTTTACAAAAGCTAAAGTTCCACTTGCCAAACACCTTATTTTATATATGAAAGGATTTCGTCTAAAATTTTAGATTCCACATTGTATAACTGTAGGGTGATCATAACGACTCTCAAAAATAATCATATCTTCACAAAAGATTAGGGACCCTGCTGGGACTAGGAGCCATTACAGAGGGCTTTATAAAAAAGATGAAACTTCAACCAAGGCTCGATGCATAAAATGCATATAAATGAGTAAAAAAGTGAATAGTATTACAGAGCAGAAGAAATAATTAAGGGAAGACATGGGAGCTTTGGTTAAGGCAAGTGATAAAATTGACCTAATAAAATGTAAGGATTTATCCAAGAAGATTTGAACTAGATTGTGGAAGATTTTGAAAATTAGACTGATTCTTAAGTAGAATGAGTGAGAACAAGGAGCTATTGAAATATTTTTGAACAAGGGCATAACAAAAACAGTTCTGCTTAAGGCGCATTAATCTGGTGAAATGAAATTCAGCGAGTCAGGAAATCTGAAATCTATTGTTGCACTCTAGATGTGAGCTGAAAGGCCTTTAATTTGAGGGAGGGGAAAATATTAGGAATGGGAGTCATTTTTAGGGAAATTATGAAGTTTAGTTTTTACCATGACATGAAATTCAGAAAAAGATTTTTGCATTTTGGTAATTAGGAGCCAGATAGTAACTTCGAACTTGGAAGAATTCTTTTGAGTAGATAGAAGGAAGAAAAATCAAAGAATGTCAGAGCTTTGTGTGCCAGATCTGAAGCTAGTTATTTCCATTTGATTTGTGATTTTCTTAGAACCCTTCAAAGGGTTCATTTTTTCCAAATGAGGAAATAAAGATTCAGATATAAAAGATACTCAAAATCACACAGTTAAATAAGTAGAGGCAGGAAGATTCAAACACAGGCTTGTCTGTCTCTGGGCTAGTTCGCTTAATGACAATTGGAGAAATTAATTGTTTGTGCACTGAACTCTGTGACTAATTCTCTTAGTTATTGGGTAATATGTTCATTATGTGCCTCCTGCAACTAAGACTCGAAGGCAAGCACTCTGCGTTCACGGTTATATCCCCAGTACTTAGAACTGTGCAAAGCAAATAGTAGGCATTCAATAAGTAATTTTTAACCTACAAAAATAAAGGAACAAGCAAAGAACAAGTCATAGAGCTGGCAGTAGAAACTGAGCCTCTCAACTCACATTTCCCTTATTTGTCACAGCTGACCACAGTCCCTTTTTCTTGGTTTTCTGAACCAACACACGTGTCCAGAAATCCCAACCAATATATGAAATGAGTAATGGTGTTTGATGTGAGGAGTTTGTACAACCAGTGGCTTACTCTGTAATTCTTGCTTGTAGAAAATGCTGATGTACTCTAAAAGACACCAAGAAAAACCTGCTGAGAAATAACTTTTTCCTCTCCACTTTTTCAACTGCCATCCCTTTACAGCAGTAATAGGTGAAAGAATAAATTTGATTAAACATAATGTTACCTCTAAGCCACTTCCTAAGACCTAGTAATGAGTCTGGATAGCTTACGCATTTGGTCGACCCTTGATTTTGTATACTCTTGTAAGGATTTTATTTTCCTCCTTATTATTTGGCACTTGACTAAAAAATAGTGGTCAAAGCAGAAACATAGGTTTTTGCATGATGGTTTGATACTCTTTCTCTCAATCTCCCCACCCCAACACCCACCGAAAACACGGTCTGGCTTTTGATGTGTTTATTTTGCATCTAGGAGTTATGGGGTTCATTTCTTTTCATAACCTGGTCTGTGGAACAGCCAGAGACCACTGTCCTTTGGGTTCTGATGTACGTTTTTTTAACACTACGTATTATTGTTTTGCCAGTGGACT
>NW_011888790.1:15368480-15387259 GCF_000151845.1 Pteropus vampyrus
CTCTGCGTTCACGGTTATATCCCCAGTACTTAGAACTGTGCAAAGCAAATAGTAGGCATTCAATAAGTAATTTTTAACCTACAAAAATAAAGGAACAAGCAAAGAACAAGTCATAGAGCTGGCAGTAGAAACTGAGCCTCTCAACTCACATTTCCCTTATTTGTCACAGCTGACCACAGTCCCTTTTTCTTGGTTTTCTGAACCAACACACGTGTCCAGAAATCCCAACCAATATATGAAATGAGTAATGGTGTTTGATGTGAGGAGTTTGTACAACCAGTGGCTTACTCTGTAATTCTTGCTTGTAGAAAATGCTGATGTACTCTAAAAGACACCAAGAAAAACCTGCTGAGAAATAACTTTTTCCTCTCCACTTTTTCAACTGCCATCCCTTTACAGCAGTAATAGGTGAAAGAATAAATTTGATTAAACATAATGTTACCTCTAAGCCACTTCCTAAGACTTAGTAATGAGTCTGGATAGCTTACGCATTTGGTCGACCCTTGATTTTGTATACTCTTGTAAGGATTTTATTTTCCTCCTTATTATTTGGCACTTGACTAAAAAATAGTGGTCAAAGCAGAAACATAGGTTTTTGCATGATGGTTTGATACTCTTTCTCTCAATCTCCCCACCCCAACACCCACCGAAAGCACGGTCTGGCTTTTGATGTGTTTATTTTGCATCTAGGAGTTATGGGGTTCATTTCTTTTCATAACCTGGTCTGTGGAACAGCCAGAGACCACTGTCCTTTGGGTTCTGATGTACGTTTTTTTAACACTACGTATTATTGTTTTGCCAGTGGACTATGCACAACTATTTTACCCCACTTACTGTGACATTGATAAATTAACCAGCTTCTTCTCTTCTATACTGAAAAAAAGTTTACAGATCCTTTTTTTCTTTGCATAATAACATTTCTACAAACTCTCTACCAATACAGTTTTCATTTTGCATCTTTTATTATCATCTGTAAGTTCTTCATACATCATTTTCCAATGACAATTTAAAGGCTGACCATGTGTTTTTGCAGTGGTGTATATAACAAAATATATTCTTTGTCATGCAGAATTTTGCATTCTATTGCATACTATATATATATAGTATATATACACACACACGCATGAAATAATATTTATTGCAAACTTACAATATGCCTAGTTATTATAATAACTACTTTGTGTGTATTGCCTTGGATAATTCAATAATCTTATGAAATATTTATTGTTATCCTTTTTTTAAAAAAAAATATACTTTAATTTTAGAGCAGTTTTAAAGAGAAATGAGGAAGTCAATTTTGTGATTATTGGGTTACCACTAGCTATAGGCAGCAGAGGCCGTAAGTAAGTCCTACCTGTTGGGAAATGGGTGAATAAAGGATGTAACAAGAGTAGATTTTTTAAAAATTGAGTTAATGAACAAAAAGGAGGGCATATATAAATGAGTCAAAGTTGCACAGAATGTAGAATATTATTAGGTTAATCATCATACACCTCTGGCTTTGGAAGATTTATCTCCTTAACAGTTAGTTTAAAATATATGTGAAGAAAGAAAAAAAATATCATTTGAAGTTCATGTGGGTGATAGAAAGAATGAGCAATTAAGATCATTTTTCTTTACTTTGGACCATGACTTCTGGACACCATCCAGCATCTGACTGCCACTTGCAGTCAGCATCAATCTTCATTCTAACCTTACAGGACAGGACAGAACTCTCTAGGAAAGTTCTTCAGCTTTTCTCTAACTTCAGGCCACCCCTTTTTGTTACCCTATAGGCAATTGTGATTCTGAAGCAATAACCAGGTGAAAAATGTACACGTCTAGAATCTGTCTGAATTAGGATTTTCGTTTCATGAAAAATCAATTTATTGCATATAAGCCTTTCCCTTGACTTTTTGCTTACTGCTCTCTGAAAATGATTGTAATGTTTATTTGAAACTATAGTTAAGAAGATGGTCTGCCTTTAGATTAAATCCTGGAGTCCTGAATGACAATGTAAAGATAAGCAGTGGTTGTTTGCAATTCAACAAATATGATGAATTTTTTTCATGTATAAATTTAACGATTAGGACAAAATCATCTCAAAAACTAAAATGGTCATAATTCTTTACAAGGAAGAATGAAGAAGAAGCAGATTGAAGGGAGAATATGTAATAGAAAATGATAATGTTTCTCGCCATTCCTTGAAACTATCTTATCTGTGAAACCATTTTTTCACTTTTTTCTCTTGCTTCTCTGGCCCCTTCTTTTTAATCTCTTTATGAATTCACTCTCATTTTCTGTTCTTCTAATCTTGGTGTTTCCCAGGATTCCCACTTAAGTCTTCTCTCTCAACATATTTTCCTTGATCATCTTTGTTTACTTAAAAAAAAAACATTTTTTGATGATAATTACCAAGTAAACATTAGTCTGCTTCATTTGGGCCCAGGAGGTGAAGAATCCCTTGTGATCCGCTGCTGAATCATCCATTTTCTCTATTTTTCAAGGGTCGTAAGAGTGAGGCTGAAAAGTTCTTCTTGAAGGCTATTGAGCTGGATCCCACCAAAGGAAACTGTTACATGCATTATGGTGAGTGGTTGATAGTTTTTTCCATGCCCTCCAAATTTCTTATTAACATTGACATGAGATTTAGATTTTGCTGGTAAAGATTTCAGATTTAGCCTCATTCTATAGTCTTACCTCTTCGTTCAAACCAGTCATATTAAAGAGGCTATGCATTATATTTTCCTTAGAAATTTTTAGAGGACTTCAATGGGGAAGGTGTTTTTACAGTTGTTTCTTTCAAGGTCAGTGAGGTCTCATCAGGAAAACACCTTGCTACTTGCCTGATGCATAGTATATAATCCAAATATCAGCTCTCTTTTCATTCTATAAGATAATGTATTATTGCTCATCAAATGTATCATTTTGAAATTTTAAAGGTTTACATTTTGGCCTCAAAATCTTGCTTTCTGGAAGATATGAATGCACAGCAGCCTCTACATGCTCGAGATTGAGGTCAGGAATAAACTGTAAAGGGCGTAAAGGATGACTCTAATTCATTTTAGCCTTGGCCTTAATCAGTGTAGAGTGAATTTATATAACAACTCTGTCACACTCCACTCTGTCATTAGTAGTGAGTCATGTGTTAAGTGAGGCAAAGTAATATTGCTGGTTTGGTGTTGTGTAAGATTGTGCTTATTTCTACCAGATTTGCAGTTGGAATGGCTTTCAACGAGCCAAAAAACATTTACCTTTTCTAATCCCTTGGAAAAAAAAGTGTTTTGTGACCACCATTGGCTTTAATGTGTTAGTTATTATCAAGTAATAAACTTAAAGGTGGATGGAAATTAAATCTTGAGGAAATAAAGCTGATATGCTTGTATAACATTTAAATCTTTCTAACATTTTCCAACTAGTAAAAATCAAACAGTGAGAGGCTTGAGTGTGGAAGAATGGAAATAGTAAAATGGAGGATATACTTAGTCAACCACAATTCCATTTGTTTATTTATATTGTGTGGATATGTTTATAAACCTAGGCTTGTGATGCTTTACCTCTCCAGCATAACACAGCATGTAATTTCACACAACTTATTGCATAACCACTTCTGATTTTGTTTCACGATGCAGATTCATTGCCATGTTAAGAAGCAATCAACTAATTTAGGTTCGCTACAGAATTTATTTTTATAGGTTTTCTTATATGAAGTATTTTAAATTAGGATTTTCTTATGCATACTATTTTGGGTACCCTTACTGTGCATTAAAATAGTCCCAAGATTATTTTCAGAGTGCTAAAGGACCTCCTGTCATTTCATTTTATGAAATACTTTTATTTTCTTATCTTGCTGCCTGCATTTCCTTTATGTCACACTAATTCTACTTACTGCATCTTCTAAGGTTGCTTCCCATAATTTTATTATATGCTTTAGATTTTTTACAATCAATTCCTTTATACTTCATCATTGCTTTATTTGAAAAACATCACTATTGTATTAAAGAGTTAGACCCCTTAGTCCCCTTTTATTCTGGCTTCTTTGTCTTTACCAACATTTCTATCTTTTTATTTATTATTATTTTTATATTACATCATACTGCTGATTTTTTTCAGTTGTGGTAGTAGGGAATATTTCTCCCATGAGAAATGTTTAGATTTAGTTTTAACAGAAAGCACAATAAATTCTTTATTGTATATGTTATTTGGAAAACGGTGATAACATATGTTCTGTAAACACATGTGTTAAAGACTGATTCTCTTAGTCCCCCTGGATTATTTAAAATTTGGGGGCATACATACATTATTAGAAGTACATTTATTTTCTGAGAGAGGAATGATTGCATAATTCAATATAATTTTATAAAATAGTTTCAGTATTTTTCCTCCACTCTTGAGTAGGAAATGGGAAAGTCTCAAGATGAGGCATCAAAAAGGAATAGTTAAGGCAAAATAAAATACCAACAGACAAGAGGCCCATAATTTAGTTATTGATATTTCTATCTCAGTGTGCTCGGATTGTTAAAAAAAAAAAAAAAAGGTGCATTTAAAGAAATACCAATGATTTTAATTTAGGGGAAATCTACTTCAAATAACTAAAATGTAGAACTGGAAAATTTTTTTAAAAATACCTAATATAATCATTTTGTTGTGCAAATAAGTAGATTGAAGCCTAGAAAAATGAAGTTGACATCCCCAAGTTAGTTGTAAGTAACTAAATTTTTGGTTCTTTGAAAACTGACATTGCTTTTTCTTATGGTATATGTTCCATTTCTTTTTAAAAAATTAGTAGATAGACAGGTAGGTGGCTGGATAGGTAGATAGATATTTTTTGTTAGTAGGCCCTTCTGTGCATAGTTTTAGAGAGCATCATTGTGGCTTAAAATTCTTAGGGAAGGGTTTTTATTTTATTAATTTTAACATGTATAAGATAGATCTAGCAGGAGTGAGGCATTGTCCTATTTTTTTAAAGTGAATAGTGCTATGTAGGAAGTAAGTAGGATGGTGTCATTTTTAGAAGGTGATGAGGTGAGAAGTTGGGTACTTGTTGAAACCAAGTAGTCAGGTAAAGCATCTTTGAGGAGATGATATTTGAAATCCATATGCTTAAGCCAGCTATTTGAAGAGCCAGGTAAGAGCATTTCAGACAGAAGAAACAGTAACTTCAAAGGTTACAGGCAAGACCAAGCTTATGTTCACATCACAGAAATAAGGCTAATGTGACTGCAGCATACTGAACCAGAAAGGAAAGTGGGAGGAGAGAAGCTCTGGCAGGAGGCAGAGATAGATAGAACCCATGCGGCTTTGTAGACCAAGCTAAGGAGTTTGCATTTTATTCTAAGAGCAGTAGATGGGACCATGTGGAGAACACAGGATTACAGAAAGGTCAGAGTAGAGCAAAGGGAACTAACTTCATTGCTGTGTTTTAGGCAAGAAATGATTGTGGCTTGGACTAGGGAATGGTTGTGGGAATGTAAATATTTTTATTGAAATTGTACATTTACCTTCTTTAGAAAATTCTAAGATGATTACAACATAGGGTGGACTTGTTTTCATTTTGCAATATCAGTATCTACTATATTGCAATAAGTGTTGGTTGAGCTCAGGAATATTCTTCATTCTATGTTTTTTTTTATTTATTAAATTTATTGGGGTTGATTGGTTAATTAAATTATATAGATTTCAAGTGTACGATTCTATAGTACATCATCTGTATATTGCAAGGCTGACTCGGTGACACAGTTAATCAAAGTGCCCGTCTAGTAAATATTTTCCATTTTAGAACTGAATATTAGAATTGGATAAATTGACTGAATGGTTGTTCCATCAGAATTTTTATTACTTCATGTCCAAGAAGATACATACTATGACTTGCATATCAGTTCTTCTCTAACTTACCGATTATGGATATTCTTAGACTATTTATACCCATGAATTGAATGAATAATAACGTGCCTTCAGCTTAAAAGTAAATTTTTAAATGAAATATGCATATTGTCTTGAGTCTTTTTTTAAATGCTTTCGCAAATACCAATGAAAATACAGAGTGGATGAGTTTTGTTCTGTCGGAAATTCACTCTCCTGGGTGATTTTATGTGCTTTTGATTTGCCTGTTAATGATACAAGTGACGGAAAATGCCATCCACTTGAGACTTGACAGAGGGAATTATAGGAGTTTATATTGGCTACACTGGCAATTAGAAGGCAGTATTTAAAAGCTCTAACAGTTATTTGTATTTTAAATCCACTAGTTTTTTATCTGGGGGAAAGGAATTGCATTGCAGATTGCCTTTTTTTCTTCAGGTTGACTTGCAAGAAAGAGAGCTAGGCAGGCTTATAAAATTGGTTCAATAAGTTGGTTAAATGTTGGACTCTGGTATCTATAACCTCTGGGATTAAGATTCCTCATCTGTAAAGTGAAAGGGTTGATGTGGGCTTCCAAAATGTTTTCTAATACTCAGATTTCATGTTGTTTGTAATATATACTCAATCTCTCATTGGTCTTTATCAAGAATTTTAAGGAATGTGTAGAAAATAGGTTTCAAATTATGATATCAGTGATAGTATAATGTTGTATTTATATGTCATCAAGCTTACAGTGTATTCCAATGTCTATATGAAACCAATCATGTTAATTCTTTGTGGAATTTAGTTTATAAATGTCAAAGATGAGGATTTGGTGCCTTCATGCCTCATACAGGCCTATAATTCAAAGGATTCTCTGTGGATTTTTCCTATGACTCCAATAGGAAGGTTTTGTCAAAAGAATGATAGACAAGAGATAAAAAGAATACATTATAAATGTTTCTTTCATGTACATAGCAGTAAATTTGATATAGACTGAAACAACTTAATACACATTTGTTATAAGATACCTACTATGTATAAATCTAGGCAAATGGGAATTCATTTGATATTAAGGACAGAAGTATAAAAAGTTAAAAGGGAGCAGATTGCGATAAACGGTATTAAAAAGTGTTGTTTTTTTAATGTAGAACTTGGATTTTTTTATATTTTTCTGTCTACCTCTTAACCATTTCTAAGAGTAAAGCTTTTATCCTCATTTTCTTCATTATTGATACTCTCTCTGGGTGATGTTCATTTCCAAGGGTTCAGCTATACAGTGATGAGTCCTGAACCTTTTCCCAAGCTCAATATTTCTCAAGCACTATACTAGTGTAGGGACATGGCAAGGAACAAGAGAGTCTCCAATGGAGATAGCAAACTGCTGAGGAAGGCACAAATTATGAAAATAATGATTTAATTACAACTGTAACTAGTTTTAAAGAGGCGATGCAATATAATTAAAGTGCCTTGACCTGAGTGGCTGGGGTGCAGGAGAAATATGCCTGATGAGCTTACATGTAAACTATATTGGAATGATGAGTAGGAGATCACCAGACAAAAGGATAGAAATGAAGAGGTGTAATGGAGAACATTAAAGCACAGAAAATGCTTGAGGCAGAAGACACAGCATATGTCTGGGAAATAGTGCAAAGGAAAAACTAGGACCTGATCTAGGAGGTATGAGAAACATATTCTGGCTTCATAGGAGGAACATCCAAATTATGAGAGCTGTCAGGTTATAAAATGAGTTCTCATTGAAGATGTTTTAAGTGTGGGTTTGTAAGGACATTAGAGAGAACACAAGCATCTGGACAGTGAACAGGCTGGTCCAGACAATCATGAAATTATTTCTAACAGTGAAGATCATTCTATCATTCTTTCTCTTGGGCCCACAGAGAAGTATAGAATTTTTTAAAACTGTAATTACCTGAATTATTATTATTTGTCTCTACTATCAATTTTAAAACCTTGGCAATGTCTTACTACATTTATCAAACACTGGCAATCTTATCGAGTGCTTTCTTAACCCTGATCTTTTTTGGTCATCTAACTCCTGTGAGGTAGGAAGGAATCCCAACCACATTTGACAGAGATAACAGAAGTTAGGAATTTCAAGTGACTCTCTGAATCAGAAATATTCAACAAATATAGTTGGGGAATAATTTGAGAAGTCCAGCTCTTTCAAATTAAGTCCAGAACTTTCTACTGTTAATATTGTACTTGTTTGTTTTTCTCCAAGATGGTTTATATACTATTACATTTTATTTTAAAAACAAGTACTGGAGGAAATTGTTAAAATATTAAATTCGATTTTTCATCAGTGAACACTAAAAGAAGCAACTTGAAATCTGGGTTGAATCTGTGAGAGGCCTGTGGTTATTTTTTTATTATTCATAATTAAAACTAGTTAGAAGATAGCATGAACTGACATTTGGTTGCATTGTAGCATTTCATTTTTAGTCACTTCAGAAACTGCAAGAGTAATTTTTAAAATTAAATAATGAACTAAATAATGATATTTCCTTGATTAAAAATGAAAATACATTTTTGGTGAGTCTTTGCTAAATTACATTGAGATTACAATTATATTTCCTATTTAAGATCGAAACATTTTGTTAAAGTAGTGTTTCCTGTCACAAGGATAGCACAGGCAGTTCACAGATGTATAACTAGAGTAGTATTTTTCTAAATGTTATTCCAAACTATTTTATTGCTTACCTATGATTTTTTATTTTAAATTTCCTATTGTTACAATGGGTCTAATAATTTAATATCACTTGATCTTTATATCTGTGTGTATTTTATGAAATACTTTCCGAAGCCTTAGGAAATTAAAATTTCCCATGAATAAAATGGGGGAAAAAAAAAAAAACAACAGGAAAAAGATTCTCTAACTTACAAGCAAAAAATAAAGGAAAAATTAAAGAATTAATATATTTCCAAAAAGGAATATGATTAAAGGACAAATAGTAATGTGATAGGAAATAATTTCCATAAAAGCAAAATATCAGTCTACTTAAGACATGAGAAACTTTGTAAAACTACAAGGAAAATTGATAGAATACAAAGACCAAAGGATATAAACACTAAGCCTGCTAAAACATAAAAAGTTATATAAAACAGGTTTTCAAAGATACATAAACATACAATTTCATTAGAGGTCAAAGAAATTTAAATTCAATGAAATCCCAAATGATAATGATAATGTAAAACTTAAGCTGCTTTAGCTCTTATTCTCAGTAATTCTCTCTATTATATATCTTTAAAAATATAACTTTTTATGTTTAAGATTATCAACAAAGGTAACAATTGGAACACAGAATTGCTATTTATTGGAGGCAGAAAGAGGAAAGTATCTAAATGCTTGAAAAAGAGAAATGATTAAATAAATTAAGGCTATTCCCACTTGATGAAATGTAAATCTTAATAAGTTTATAAAGAATATATAATAACAGAGACCACTGCCTATGTTATTGTAAATGAAGAATGATTAAGTTCTACAACATAACTGTATCATTAAAAAGGCAAAGCAAAACAAACAAACAAACGGGAATGGATGTTTTGGCTTTTTGGCCAATTTTATTTTGCCAGGCTTAGCGGTTCTATTTATTTTACATTTTCTTATGAATACATTACTTTATGAGGAAATATATACTTTAATAAAATGCAAAAGAATGAGCATCTTAATCTGTTTTTTCAGATAGTTTGTAGAAAGGATAACAGGAAAATCATTATGATAACTAGGTAATTATCCAAAAGTTATTTAACAGAATTCCACCTTCCTCATTTACAGCTGTCTTCTCTCTATGTCCTCAAGTGGTGGAAGAGGCAAGGAAGCTCTCTGGGGTCTCTTTTATAAGGGACCTTCATAAGGGCTCACCGTCATGGCCAAGCACCTCTCAAAGGCCCTACCTCCAAATACCATAGCCATGGGGATTAAGATTTCAACACATGGATGGGGCAGGAGGCACACACATTCAAACCACAGCAAAAATTTACATATATTCTTTTGAATCTGTTTCTGTATAGGACTCAAGAAACCACAAAAGCAAGATAATAAGAACTGAATTAAACTTTGGCTTAAGTAGCAGAGAGTGCAGTGGATTTTGGACAGTGGATCATGGATTTGAGAAAGAGGCATGCCCAGCCCTACTGCTGATTATCTCCCTGAGCATGTTCTGCCTTCTACTTGCCTCTGTGTTCCTCAGTTTCTTAATCTGGAGATGATTACTACTGTCTCAAATTGTGAGGATTCATTTACAGTTTTATAAAATAACTAGCATGTAATATATGCTCAAGAAATTGTAACAATGGACATTTATTACTTAAAATTATACCAGAAACCATATTAGTATTCTGGAGAATGGATCACATAGAAAAATTTTTGAATAAGATATATAAATACGGAACAGAAATTTGGCAAGAGGATCTAGAATAAAAACCTATGAATTAAGATAAAAGGGAAACTTACTCATCAGTATGCAGTTAAAAGACCAGAGAGAAAGAGAATTGCTTGCGAGAAGAATAAGGATTATAAATAACAAGTAAATAGGAATAGAAAAAGAGGAGACAGGGAGGAAAGAGAGGAGAGGGAAAGAGAAGAGAGAAAGGTACTTTTTGACCATCTTAGAATATTTTGATTTAGCAATTGAAAGCACTTCGAGATTCTTTTTTGCATTCTACTTTTGTCTTAATTAAAACAATTGTTCCCAAAGTTTGTGTAACCTTCAGTTAACTCTTCTGTGCCTTAGTGGACATGTCAGTAAATGAGTACCTCAGAAAAGCCCATTCAGATGGCTTAGGAACCCAATGAGAAGACTGAGCTCATTTTAGGAAGAAGATATAAGCTCTTTGACCCACCTGTCTCCATTCTCATTACCACCCACTGTAATTTAGTCTCAGTCATACTCATTTTGTTAGTGACTTCAGGACCTGTGTTGAATCCTTCTGTCTACCTCATCTCTTCTCTAACAATGTATAATATCCTAGAAAAAAAATGCTACTTACCTCTATGTCTTTGATTAGGTCGTACCCCTCATCTAGTTACATCTTTTCCTCTGTGTGTTTCCCTTAGGTGATAAAACTCAGTTTGAAGCCTAGCATGAACTTATTTTCTTTAATGGACACACTTGATCCCTACTGAATTAATATATTAAAACTATAATGGGATTGTGTTCCTTAGCCCTCCTTGTTCCTTCCTCCATTCCTTCTCTCTCTCTTTTCCCTTCAGTTCCTCCCCAGCCTCTCCTTTCTTCTCGCCCCCACTAATTTCCACTCCCCACCTGACAGTCTTCATAACTCTCTCAGTGGTTTTCTGGTATCTCTTAACCCTTTTGGAAAGAGTCATGGAGAAATAAATTCAGTAAAGCAATACAAACCTTCCTGACCTCCTTTCCATTTGAGCACAGAGCCCTGGCCTGCTGTTCTAATCTCCTTTGCACTAGACATATTTAATGCCATCTGTTCAATTCAGGGCAAATTCTTGGTCTCATGTTCATTTAGGGACAGATCCAGGGCTTCCCAACCTCAAACCGAGGAGTCTAGATTGACCTCCTGGGTGCCCTTGTTCACCAACACACCTGTTTCCTTGGATGGTAACTATAGCATACTTATCACATTGGGTTTCAGTAAACCAGAGCCTTTATTAACTCAGGCTGCCAAGAGCAAAAAACGCAAAGCAACAAAACTAATGAAAGGGGAGAGAGATTGGTTTTACAGAGTAGAAGCATGCCTAAAATGCAAGGGCTGTTCAGCAAGAGAGACACTCTGCAAACCTTCCTTCAGAAAAGCAAAGGAGAAGATTCCCCTCCATATTTTTAATTCTCCCAGACATAATTAGCAACCATTAACAAGTAATCAGCCTTTCTAGCAGCATCTCCTTTGGAAAGCTAGTCTAAATCCTTACCATTGAGTTATCCCCTCTGTCTTATAAGGAATGCATAACTCGCCTCCCCTAATAGAAATACCCAGGAATTCCTCACCATAGTTTCACTTTACCCACCCAACTTGTTACATTAGATTTCACCAAAGCCAGTCAGCTCAAACACTTCCACGTGGCTTTTTCCCTGCTCCAATGATTTGAGTCTTCGAAAAAGTAGTCCTCAGGTATAGACAATTTCTTCTGGATGCTGATAATCTGTCATGATCTGGCTGCTGATTGTAGGACCATAGCCACTTTGTCAGAATTCACTTGTGCCCTTTATTCTATGCATATTTAAATCTAATTACAAGATAAACAAAACTAAACACAAATTTACCTCCACTTAGATATGATGCACTTAGCCTGTTATACCTTGTACCTCCCTTTTCAAATTTATATCTATTTTGTGGTTAAACTATTTCCATAATCTCCTCTTCCCTCTACTAGAATGGAACTGTTTCAAAGATAAACATCACAATTTATCTTTGTATTCCTGACTGCAAGTATCACCATGTTTTGTATATAATAGCTACAATGTACATTTTTGGAATGGATATATTAAGCTACTGTTTCTTCTTCCTTTCTCAGACTATTGCATTTATTCCACAGCACAATGAAATATAATAGACTTTAGCCAAAATTGCATGGTTTGAACTGTTCTAGAATTAGAATAGCTTTGAAGGATTATTTGTTGTATTCCAAAGGAAACTCAGAGATCTAAAACTAGGGCTGCTATGTTGCGCAAATCTAGGAGACACCATTCATAGAAACTTCACTGTGAGTGGCACCTTTGGTAATTGTGCAGCACTCAGCATGTGTGGCCATTCGTTGCAGCCTTGCCTAAAATCACTGTAAAGTGAGAGGTTATTAATAGAGATACCGGTAACATTTGCTAGCTAGATTCTAGCTTGCTTCATTCTAGATGAAGCAAGTAGCCACATAGAGATATTATTGGTTAATTCAGTCCTGTTATTGAAGATGTATTTAAAAATCACCACGTTGTACCAGGAAATAAGAGAATGAGCCACTGTGATATTCTGAGAAAGAGCATTCCTAGACTCTGAATCAAGAGCCTTTGTTCATCTTACATGTTAGACGGAGGGCAGGAGGTCAATGTAGACTGAATATGTGACCAAGGAGAGTAGTAGGAGACAAAGGAGATGAGGTCAGAGAACTGAGGAAGGGCCATGGGGGAAGGAACCCCATGCTGATCATATCAGATTGTGTAGTTCAATGTAATGACCTTCACTTTTCCTATCTCGGTTGTAGAGTGATGGGATCTGACTTCCATTTTAACAGGAACACTCTGACTGCTGAGTTGAGAATACTCTGTAAGATCAAGGGCACAAGTATAGAGACCAGTTAGGAGGTTATGCTGTAATTCAGGGTGAGGTGATGGCTTGAGACAGGATGGTATCAGTATAAGTAAGATGATTTAGATACATTTTGATAAACTGATGTCTGTTCCAAGGGCAACTATTTTAATGTAAATGTTATATTCTAGTTGCTATTTATGAGATTTTCATTTGCCTTTGTACATTTTTTAAAGCTACATATGAATGATTTTTTTCTAAAAATAATTGTATCATAATGACACCTATTACAGATGTTTTAGCTCCTTAATTTAGTTGCAATGAACATGAGTGAATTTTTTATAGTATTTTAGTAAGAAATACCAGTCCCAACTAATCTATGGAGTTTATATGTAGAACTTGTACAAAGTAGTGTTCAAGCCTATAGCTTAAGTTCAGCTACATTTTTATGGATTTCTACCTTTCGGACAGCATTTTAAATCCAGGAATTACTGAGGAATAGATCTTCACAGGATTGTCATATTGCAATGTTGGTAAAAACTAAGTAGTTTAAATGGTTCAGTTAGAGAATTTTCCAGAGAAGAAAAGGTATGATTCTAATGTTGAAACAGTTGAATCCAGAACTGTTGACTGTTTTTTCCCTTTGTTCTGTTAGCCTGTGAGGAGACTTAACACTCTTTGTATCTACACATCTAGAGAATGCTTCCTCTTTTTATACTCTCTTCTGTTTTTCCCTACTCAGAAGATTTTTTCTTCCCTTTATAATTTCTCATCTCGTTTTTTTTCTTTTGTCCCCTTTAATTTCAGACAATTAAATAAGATGATAATAATTAACTTGGGTTAGACAAATTACAAACCAAAGAAATAATGATAAAGTGTGGTACCCATGAGAGCAAAATATATTTTTCTTAAGATTTTTGTGGTTTCTTTATTTGAAATTCTACTCTATTACCAAGCACACAAAAAAATGTGTTTGTCTTCTATATGTGAAAGAGAAGTGTTTTCTCAGAAATCTCTTCTGCATGTGAGGAATAAAACACTGAAATCTCCTTATTTTAAAAGTTTGAAAGAGGAAATTTACATTAAATGAGTATGTCTTGTTTATACACATCCATTTCTTTTCTACACATATACAATGTGAGGCCTTGTAATTATGCCCATAATAGAAGGGAGGGGCATGGCACATGCAGTTGTTCAACAAAGGGCTCAGACTAACTGGTAGCTAATCCCAGACATAGAGTCCAGAGAATGGTGCAAAAGATTATTTTGATGTTTCTGTAAGACACTGGTTTTCAAACTGTGAGCACCGGATTAGCCACAGAAACAGCAGCTGGGAACTTGTTAAAATGCAAATAATAGTCTCTCCCCCAGACCCACTGAATCTGAAACTCTGAAGACAGGGCCCAACTTTCTGTTACATACAGCCCTCTAGGTGATTCTGATATGCACTAAAGCTTGAGAACTACTGGGAAAAGTAACCTTGAATTCAGGCCTTGCAGAATTCACCAAATGTAGATGAACTCCCCTAAATGCCTGCCTTCCTCAAGTCTTTTGGCTTTCCTTTTTCAACCATCTTTTCTCCCCATTGTTTCCTGGCTCCATTTTATAGTCTACTCTCACTCTCAGAGCCCCAGGAGCTGCTCCTACACAACAAACCTCAGGATCTGGCTCAATCTTAGTGAGTATAACTGCAGACCCTTATGTTCTTCAGTGAAGAACACTTATAACTCTCTTGCTAATTTTGACCACTTTTTATAGCAATAGTTCAATGCCTTATTGTGTAAACAGCTTCACTTCCCCAGAGCAGTAAAGATGAGAGGACTGAGATCCACATCCTGCCACATGTGCTGTAAGTGGAGTGGCCATATTGGGATAATTCTGGCTTGTAGCCTCTTCTTCCAGCATAATTAATAATATCATTCCCTTTTATTCTTTTAAATCTTTAGTTTAGATGGCAAATTATATTGCAATGAATTTAAATCATGAGCAATTCTAACACTATTAGGAATTGGTCAAAGAGGGATTCACCAAGAAGGAAATGTTTTGAGTATAAAAATGAAAGATGTCCAGTTATAAATAGGTAGGCAAGACAGGAGAGGAGATTCAGGTGGAGAAAAAAACCTAGAGGCTGAGAGTTTGGGATAAATAAAGATATGAAACAGTAGGTTCCGCTAAGGGAAGCTTAAGTAGTTCAGAGGGTCTGGAGTCTGTGTCTGGTGCAAGCAATAATAGATGAAGCTAGAGGAAGAAGAGTGATTTGAGTCTTTCAGAAAGAGTAAGGGTAAATTTTTTTACTTATTACTCCCCTATCAATTTAGGTTCTTTGAGTAGTTATTGAGAAGAAACCAACTATGTCTTTTTTACCTATTTATATTGGTTCTGTGGGTTTGAAAGGCTCATTGTTCTATTTTTCATCAGTTCTGAGCTATATTTCAAATGAACAGTCATTGTAAACATAGAAGAATAATTTACTTTCAACTTTAGTTCAACTTTTCAAATTTAGTTAAAAAGAGATACCAAAAGATTCACATTCTGTAATATTTTATGGCTTTATCATAATACGATATTAATGCTGGACTATTGAGATATATAGCCTGTGGGGAACAGAATAGGGGAATTGTGCAAATACCTAACTAGTATGTTGTGATATTGTTTTCATGAATGTTAGTATGATGAATGAATTCTACTGTTATAAAATGATCATATGGGAATTATTTCTGTTGCAAAGAAATACAAAGAAATATGTTTCATGTAATTTTGGAACCTTGAAAGCTGTTTAAGAAGTGCATGTTACATGGCAAAACTTCCTTAAAGTATAAGGAAATACTTTTAAATTATGATAAAAATTGTATATTTGATTTTACACAATTAGTTACTGTTATTCTTTTTTGTTGTTTTTGAATATTAAAGATGTTTAACATTAATAAAGCTTGAAAATCTTTGCCCTGGGGCATTGAGTATAAACTGACCTCTTATGTGTATCATTGAGCATCATTATCTTTATCACACAGACTTCCTATCACTGTCTATCTCTATGTCGCCAGTATAGACATCATCTTCTTTATTTCTCCTTTTTTTACCAGAGCTACTATATCTCCTTTTCTCTCTACAGACTGGAGTAATGAATTTTTTAAAAAATAACCTTCATTATTCAATTAATTGCTGCATTTTTCTAACTATTAATAACAGAATGTATTTCAGAATTAATAGCTGTCTGGAAAGGAAAAAGAACAGTTCATAAATTTTTACAATATCCTTTGTTGAAACATCACATAAGTAATATATTTATTATGCATTTACTTAGGTATATATTATGCTTCGAAGACAGGTAGCAATTAATCTTATGTTTTAATTTTAAAAACAATCTATAATAAGCATAACTAACTGAAGAATGGGATTAGCCTACTATCCTTTACTAAGATACATCTGAAGAACTAGCAGTTATTCGTTGTGCTACACATTGTCTAATTCTAGTTTTACTTGTTTTAAAGCATGTATGCTTTATATTGGATCTCATATCAATGTATTTGTAGAGTTAGCACACACGTGAATTTCATGAGTGATGTGTTTTTCTATTTATAAATGTAACTGTGTACAACTCTGTTTCCTTAATGATTTCTAGCCCAGCGATTATGTCTGTTTTGGGCCATGAGAAAGACACAGGGTGTTAAGTGGCAAACTAAGAAAGTGATGTAAAACTTTTGCAGAAATAGCTGATAGGTGTCCAAGTCCTGGTCTTAAAACTGTCACTTCATTTAAAAATGTAGGCTTGAAACCCTAGGCCATTCTTTACCAATCGAAGTTTAGAAATGTTTACATGCAGGCAGTCGCTGTGATTTATTACAATCCTTAAAACAGAAAAATGTCCCCTTATATATTAAGAACTGGTATTTTTGGGTTAGAAGATAATTTGTAATATTTATTAGATGAACTAATGGGCTTTTCCAACAGCCACCTGGTAAGATTTACCATTTTTAAAGTTTTTCTGTTTCTTTATGCAACCCAGGACTTGCAAATCATTTTTATAACTATTTTTAATGTTGTTGAAGGCTAGAACTTGAAGCAAATGGGAAGCCCAAAGCAAAAAGAAATAATTATTAGATCACAACTCTATAAGGCTGTCAATTACATGGATGGTTTCTACATATCTCTGTCGTCCCTTGATTTGGTTTTCTTTTGAATAGCTGTATAAGATAAGGCTTAACATTATTATTTATACTGTTAAATCGCTAGCTCTAGAAAAGCAGCCTATTTTCTCTGTTTGCATATTTACAGCCTTAAAATTGGGCTCCACAGTTATGTTGTTTTCTTTGCCTTTACAATGTGATTCTGGGATAGCATTACATAACAATTCTTGAGGTACAGTTTCAAAGACGTATGGCTATATCTGCAATAATTCTAACATTGCAAAACTGATTTGAAAGTAATCTAAAAAATCTGAATGGGTTAATATTTCTTCCATGTTTATTAGTCAACCTAATTAAGAGTGAATTAATGGTAAACCAACCTTTCTAGGTTCTTTTAATACTTTTAGTGTTACTTAAATATAAGAAATAAATATATCTATATGGGTAGTCCTGTTTGTACGTGCGCATTGGAGACAGGAGCTGTTTTAAAGGACAATAATTAAAATCAACTCAATTCCTATTTGTAATATATGTATTTTTTTTTCCTACAAAGCAACTACCATCTTAGCTCAGACATTTATAGCTAATAACTAAATTTTATACTAGTGATGCAACATATGATATAATGACTTTATAGGTGAATGTTTAAAGCAGTTGATTGGTGGCTTATTGGAATATATTGCACTTAAGCTGTATATTCAGCATTTGAATTAATATAGTACCTTAAATCTCAAACATTTTGACCAATAGAAAACATTGGTAATCATGTCACAAAATATGTAAATCAAACCATCATGCTGTATGCCTTAAACTTAGATAGGGATATATATGATTTGTTTCTCAGTAAAACTGGAAAAAAGAAAACATTAATCTCGTTAGTCTTTAAAATTTTTTAAGTTGTTTTTTACATTTTTACATAATTGTATATATCTTTTGTTCATTTTATTATTTTAACATGTCTTTTGTTCATTTATTTCTTGCTTTAATCATCTATAGAGGATTTTATTTTAAGAAAAAGTTTTGTTAATGTACCAGAGAGATACATTGCAATGTTCTGCAATTACGGGAAAGGAATATAAAATGACTGCATAATGAGCTTGTAGATGTACGACACATATAAATCTTAGCTTCACAGCACCTTAATAACTGTTCTTATATTTTTCTCCATAGCAGCTTTAATTGTTTCACAGAATTATTATTGAAGCTCACCTGCTTTCATACTTTGCAGGTCAATTTCTTCTGGAAGAAGCTCGTCTCATAGAAGCAGCCGAGATGGCAAAAAAAGCAGCTGAACTAGACAGCACAGAATTTGACGTGGTCTTCAATGCTGCCCACATGCTCAGGTATGTTTTTGCTACTGTACGTTAAAAGACCAACTGTGGCTTTGGGAAAGCAATTAAGTATACCAATTCTCCTATCATACCACCTTATTCCACATTCTTTTTTAAATTTAATTTTATTATTAGTTTTGAGTATACAGTACATTGGTTAGACTTTTATATAGTGTATGAAATTATTCTACATTCTTAATTGTGCTACTTAATCATGTCAAAATCGGTCAGGACTCTTTTTCATTATAGTTTATGTACACAGTAT
>NW_011888790.1:15387309-15419148 GCF_000151845.1 Pteropus vampyrus
TAAATCTTAGCTTCACAGCACCTTAATAACTGTTCTTATATTTTTCTCCATAGCAGCTTTAATTGTTTCACAGAATTATTATTGAAGCTCACCTGCTTTCATACTTTGCAGGTCAATTTCTTCTGGAAGAAGCTCGTCTCATAGAAGCAGCCGAGATGGCAAAAAAAGCAGCTGAACTAGACAGCACAGAATTTGACGTGGTCTTCAATGCTGCCCACATGCTCAGGTATGTTTTTGCTACTGTACGTTAAAAGACCAACTGTGGCTTTGGGAAAGCAATTAAGTATACCAATTCTCCTATCATACCACCTTATTCCACATTCTTTTTTAAATTTAATTTTATTATTAGTTTCGAGTATACAGTACATTGGTTAGACTTTTATATAGTGTATGAAATTATTCTACATTCTTAATTGTGCTACTTAATCATGTCAAAATCGGTCAGGACTCTTTTTCATTATAGTTTATGTACACAGTATGTACGGAATATGAGCTTTCAGGACACTGAAAATTATTGAGACTGCTTTTCTCTTCTCTTCAAAAATTATTGGCCATAAAACACAGAAAATAAACAATTGAAATTAGCAACTGTCTAATTAAATTTCTCCAGAACAAAATATTATGTGTCAGTCCACTGCATCTCAATATTTGTGTTTTAATATTAATTATATTGAATGTGCCATGTGGATACATTTTATTATGTTTGTTAGTAGAGAGGATTATCAATTACAACTATACTTAAGGCCTATCAAATTCTCAGAATGGCCCTATAATTGACACTGTTGCTATGCATTAGAACAATATATTTTTTAGACCTTTAGTGCTTCTATTTTCAGAAAGATTATTATGAAGGCTGTTTAGAATAATAGCAAAATAATTAAAAGGCAGATCAGTTTTTGTTATGAATATAAAAAGAAAGTCAGTTCATCCTTCAGTGGTGTTTTAGGTTAAAGGAGGATAAGAAACTCAAATGATTTATATAGTCATTTAGAAAGCATTATTTGTTCTGTTAGCAATATGTATATCCTATTTCTCATACTCTTACCTGAATTTCATTCTATAAATCTCTACCTAAATACCTCATCGAGTGACATATACATGTGGGCTCCATGCATGACTTCTATGGATAAGTTTCTAATTATGTAGATTATTCTTACAAGGGAAAAATATAACAGAAGACTTGGTTCACATTTAGATGGTTTTAAAACATGGACTTTAAAGAAAAGTAGAGGAACTTGAGAACGTTTTTCACTTTTTATTTTGAGATCATTGTAAATTTGTATGCAGTTATAAGAAATAAGAAATAACACAGAGAGATTCCATGTAGCAATTATCCAATTTCCCCAATCATAATAGCTTATATAACTACCATTCACTTTTAAAACCATGATATTGACATTGATTCAATCCACCAGTATGATTGGGTTTCCCCAGTTTTATTCGTACCTGTGTGTGTGTATGTGTGTGTGTATTTAGCTCTATGCACTTTTATCACATGTATAGGTTTGTATATACTTCACCACAGCCAAGACACAGACTATTTTCATTACAGCAAGCATTCCTGTGTTGTTCTTTTATAACCACATACTCCCACCTACACCTGTCCCAGAGGAATCAATATTTAAATCAAGTTTTATAGATTATTTTGGATTTGTAATATGAGACTATTACTATAACTGTATCTTAGGGGCTTCTTACTTGGCTTTTCATATTTGAAATAAAAAATTCAAATTCTCTTTGAGAGGAAAAAGTGTACGGTGAGGTTTCAGTTGATGCCCTCATTCCATATTAATGTTTAACATTCCTAAAACTGATACCTACAAAGAGAAATCAAGATTCAATAGACTCTTGGTATATTTATAAAATAAACTATAGCCAATCTGAAAGAACCTTCAGTGGGAGGACAGTTTTTAAAAAGACATCTTAATTTACATGACAAGGTGAGGTGCTGCCGTATTCAGGGGAAAGGACTTTTTGTTCTTTGTGAATAAAGCAGTATGCTTTTAGTCACAGTAAACCATTTGTAAAGATGGGAATGCACAAGTTTCTACAGGTAATTCACCTTAATTATAATAGATGCTTTCATCAACAAGGCTTTTTGCTATATATATAACATCAGTATCTGAAATTCAATGTCTACCAATGGAAACACATTATGAGAACATTACAAAAAAAGTCCTTGTTAAACATAATGCATTTAACTTTTTTTTTAAATTATAACTTTTCCTTAGTTACCATGGTGCTAGAAACCAGTGAAAAGTTTTCGTTAGACATTGGTGATATGGCAATATTTATGATTTATTTTTTAGAACTTTCTCTCTAGCTTTTTGCAGTCTACATTCCTCATCAAGTTGCAGTCAGTCCGTACCTTTCTATGTATACGGATTGCAAATATGACCACATCATCCTGGCCATATTCTCCTCAGCTTGGTGATGGTCCCTATGAATGTTTTTACTGAGTTCTTCTGGTTTTTTTTTTGGCTTTGTCAAATTCAAGTAGTTCTTAAGTGCTTCCTCTGCAAGCTGAACATCAACCTCTTTCCCTATTAATCACGAACATTTAGGACTTGTTTGCTGAAAGGACTAACAAAGCTTATTGGTTTTCACTTGAATGTCAAAATAGTTGGCTGTCAGGAATTTGCTTATTTAATGTTATATATAACATTTCCCCAGGGGATGCCAAATTGTTGTAAATTGAGTTTGATAGTAATTCTCTCCTTAAGAGCTCTGTTCTTTTGCAACATATGTAGAAGACAAAATTAGCAAGTTTGGGTGACCAATTGGGAAAGATGTGTCTCTCCCTGTTTGTGTCTTGGTTAGTTGGATTAGTGTTAGACCTAATATTCAGAATCAACAAGCTAATAAATGTTATCATTCAAGATATGGTTAGAGCACTCTCACTTAACTTCCCTTTCCTTGGCTAATTTCCAGTGAAATGACCCAAAGAATCTATTGATGAGGAAAAAAATGCAAAATGCAAAAAAATATATATATATTATTTTGTCTAGACGAGACTAGATTGGAAGAGGTGAGGGCCTGGGACCAGGCATCAAGGGGCAAGTCTTTATCTTATCGGAACCTTCAAGCAGCTTGAAATTTGAAAAATTTTTAACAGACTGATTCCAACTCTCAATAATGGATACAAATATTTCTCTATAGAATAAATACATAGAAAGATTTTAAGTATGTGATTTCAGCTTGGCAGTTCAGATAAGAATGAACAAGTCAGATGTATCCAAGTAAAAGACCTTCACCAAAGCAGTGAGATTTACATTAAAAAACTAAGAGCCACTTAGAACATCTTTCATTCTTGTTACTATGGTGATTCTCAAGAACACTGTGTAGTGTGGAAGTATTAATACTGTTCACCAAATATGCTTGGACTTCCACCTTCAAGAAACACAATAGGATTGCTTTTTCTAATCTTCAAACTGAAGACCTTCATGGGTCTATTTGGGTTGTTGATTGTATGTGAATGTGACGTATGTCACTTTTGAGCTAAAGCTGTAAGAGTCAGTGCTTTTCCATTTTTCTGACTTAAAACCTTTGGAAATAGATCCTGAAATGACTGAAGGCAGATAAACCTCCCTTTCTCACCTGCATTGGAGAAGCTGAGTGAGTGAAAAATAAACTTTGTTGTCTTATTCACTGAGATTTAGAATGTTTTATTACTACAATGAAACCTAACCTATCCTAACTGATACAGAATAGATCCATAAAAGTAAAATAGTTAGAAAGAAGAATAATATAACATCAGAAAAGATTACTAAGAGATTAAAAGATTACTAAGAGACTAATCTCTGAATTTATAACTGCAATGGAGGCAATATGCAATTGGTAAACTGATCATTTAAATAGCAGTTATAGATATTTTCCCAGAATTTAATGAAAAATACTAAATATGTGAAAATAATGACTGAAAAGATAATAAGATTGGAGGATAGATTAAGAACACCATACCCATACTCATACATATGTGTGTATAATTATATATAGTATATATGTATGTATATATAGTTATATATACATGTATAGTATATATGTAGTATGTATGTTCTATGTGATATATAGTTTTATTTATATATGTAAATATGTGTATATAATTATATGCTCTATATATGTGTATGTAGTTTCATATAGCATATAGTTTTATATTTACATATATACATATATGAATATATGTATACACACACACACACACACACACACACACTCACACAGAGAAAATTTCTGAAGGAGAGAATAGAGTAGATAAGCAATTATCAACAAATAGAGTAATATCCAAGATAAGATAAAGGCCTTCAATCATGTTGAAAGCAAAATTAATGAAAATAAATCTACTCCTAAATTTTTCTTCACATATGGGTCACAGTTTTTAGTTGCAAACTAAAGAATTCATTCTTAACAGTAAATTTAGGCAAACATAGGGTTTATTAAAGAGTATTTTGTAGCCCACGAGGTCTCTCACAGGCTTAAGAGTGCTCCACACAGCCAGAAATAGTACCCAACCACCTTCCTTTCCCTGGGGTAGCTTTAATAGTTCAGAGTTTTGCCACCATCACCCACAAGGAACTAAGCAGAGTGAGAGCCACGTTCATTAGAAGACTATTCTCCTGGGTGCAGCCTCCTCCTGATTCTGCTTACTTCTGAATTCCATTCTCCTGAGACTGCATTTGATTAGTGGAGCCTGAGTCATGTGAAGGAACCTCAGCTGCAAGAAAGTGGGAAGAAGAGGGAATTTCTGGCTTCTGCCTTGCTTGGGAAGGTGGGATCCACATTGTGACTAATTATAAAAATATTTATAGGAAGGGTAATCACAGATGTTGAGTGGCCTCACATAATGAGCGTTGACTGTATGTGTTGACAATTTTTAGTACTTCAAATAAAATGGAAAAAGTGCTGGATGCTTCCAGATGAGAGCATTATAAAAAGCAGATTGGTTATCATCAAAGGAAAATATCAAAGGAATTTAAAATGCTAGAACCCAGAAGAATTTTGTCTATTGAGTTGTGAAAGGATAGTGTTGAATCAATTATTCCATTAGTAGCATTTTGTATGAATGAATTTATTCAGTGTCCTCCCAGAACTGGAAGCTAGAAGGAGCACAAAGATATTTGATAACTGAGAGGAAGTCTGGAGGCTTCCTCTGATTGACAGCATCCATGGACCCTGGTGGAAAGTTATTTTTGTTTTTGTTTTTGTTCGTTTATTTTTAATCCACTTACAGATTAGGGGAAGAACAAAAGTATCATTTATTCAAATACCTCCTGTCTACCTGGTGCTGTATTTTGCATTTTATATCTGCCACCCTCATTTATAATTGTGCATTCCTGGGGTAGACACTAATATTCGCATTTTACAGATGAAATTACTAGGGCTCAAAGAGAGTCAGTGTTTTCCACAGTTGGGATTTAAACTTGTATTCTGGCCAAGCAGAATACTGATTTCACTGTGCCACACTGGCTCCCTCATGTCTTTTTAACTAGGTGACTAACTAGAAGCTGTACTTCTTGAATTTACTGATAGAGAAAGGATTTATAGAGAGTAACAGGTTATCAAAGGTACAAATTCTAAATAGTAAGACCCTTCCAATATGAAATTATCCCTTTATAGTAAATTTTAGAAAGTAAATTTATAAGAGGACTCTAATTTTGTACTCTCAAAGGGATACTAAGTTTTTATAAATACTATCACGGTATAGAGTCTGACAGAGACACACAACTGAGATAGTGTGCACTTACCTTTTATCCAGGCCTAAGGGCCCAGGTTGTCACTTCTCCCTAAGGTAGTAAAGAAAGCAAAACTGCACAGCACCAACTGGTTCTCGTTGCTGTCATAATTTCTAGAGAACAGAGTGAATTTATGAAAAAGAATTATCTTTCAATTTCTATACTCAAACAACACACTCATATAATTAAATATGTTGAAAACATAGAATTTAGATATACTGATTTTTTAAAAATAAATTCCACTGGAAGTGACATAAAATTGAAATTCTTAAGTGAGAAAGGAACAAGATCAGATTCTATTCTCAAAACAGATTGTGAGTGTGCGTGTGTGTGTGTGTGTGCGCACGCGCGTGCGTGTGTGTGAGATGCTGGAGATATATACATCTCCAAGGCCCTCTAGGCCATATTCTTTCTTCTTTAACACTTCCAAAATTACCAAAGGCCACTTGAAAAGTGGGTTTTCCAGTTATAAATTGTACTTCACTGCCAACTTTTAGTCAAGTGGTTTATTTCAACAAGCTTGTAAAGGATTGTTTTAAGGTCTTTAAAGCAAAGGGAAATGGCAGATGAGGGTGAAGGCAGGCATCTTCCAGCCCAGTACCTCTCCAACAGTAACATGCACGTGAATCATCTGGGGATCTTGTTAGAGTGCACATTCTGATTAAGTATGTTTGGGTGGTACCTGAGGCTTTACACTTCTAAAGTTCCAGGTGAGGCTTATGACATTGGTTCTTGGACTACCCCTGCAAGTAAGTTCTGTCTTGCCTTTCCTCTTTTCACTCCTCCCAATTCCTGTCACCACCCCTTACACCTTGAACATAAGTAGTAATTTACTATGTATGAATATTATAGTTGACATTGCCAATACACATTCCTCCCTTTTAATTTTTCTAGTGTGTTTCATTATATAATCTTTCTAGATATAGGCTTAACCTGTTCTTAGCAGCACTGAAAGATTTGAGGCCATGAAACTAAGTGCTCATACTCTCATGAGGCATCAAGAGGTTTCTAATTCTGAAACTCAGAAGGCTCTTTTTGTAAAACTATACCATCAGCATACTCTTCCTCTGTTGTTGCTGCATTTCTGCTTTACCTCTCCATTATTTATGTTTAGAACTGAATGGTTACGTACAGGTTATGAAGCCATTTCGATGTCTTGACAAGGAAGAAAGTTTCATTTAAGAAAGCTTGATGGTCATAAACAATTTATTGTAGGAGTTTTATTATAAGGATCTTTTCTGCTCCACTGTTCAAACACATGTATAACTCTGGTTTTGCTGATTTAAAATTTTTATACATTTTTTGTCCACACTTATTTCAGATCTAGTGTAGAACTTATCAACTAGAATTAAAATTTAGTGCTGTTTTGAGTAACTAAAAGCTAAGTTTCAGTTTAGCAGTTGGCAAGAACCCTGGAAAACTCAGCTATTGTTTCATTCTACTTTCATGATATAGAAACAAATAGCTCTCTAGAAAAATGAAAAAAAAAAAAAAGCTCATAAGTTATCCTTGAAAATAATTGTTGAAGATTTTAATAAAATATTATCTTTTGTATAGGTCATACAGTAGTTATCTATATTAAATAATTTTTAGTTCAAAATGGACAATTCACAACTATTAACAGTCATTAAAGAGTCTTCTAAATGCTTCTAGAGTTTTTATTTTTTACATTTGCAAGGAAGTAGTTTCAAATTTAGCAAGCTTTAATTTTATAATTCTCACAGAATACATAAAAATGCAGGTACTTATAAATGATTCTTTTAATCAGGTTTCTTAAAACATTTCACAGGATATACTATATTGTTATTTCATAACATAATTCTCGAAATTCTTCTATACATTTTTTCTTGTAAGAATGTTGGGCCATAAACCTATGTTCCCAGATACTTTTCCATTATAAAATAACACCAGAGAAGGTAATTACATATGTGAAATATATTTATATTTTTAACAGATATAAGTCTCATTGTCTCACGTGCAAAATGGAATTCTGTTGTAATCAAATAATGACATGTATTTATTTATAACTTTTGTCACTATATGTTTTCACTCAGAGCCTACCTTTTAACCGATTGCGGAAATACTGACCCTAAGATTTTAAAATATATTCAGCCCAATCTTAATGATTTTTTTTTGGAGGGGGAAGACAATTCAAGGTTTACTTTATAGTCCAGTTTAGAAATACAACCAAGGCCTTTTCCGCTTTCTTGGCCCTGAGAGGCCACAGATAGTGTGAAAAGGAGAAGGGCCTTACATATATGATGGGCAGGAGTTGGCAATGAGAAAGGAGCCACCATTTGAGTCTTCAATTGAAAAGTCTGTTGCTTGCATAATGATTAAATCTTTATTCTCTAGGTATGAGGCATAACTTAATGTTAACTCTTAGAGTGGCATATTAGGTGAAGATATTCACCCATCAGGACCTAGTATAGCTTCCTGATATAAGCAATATTTTTTCCTTACTCGCAATCTCATTGCTGGCTTTTTAAGGGTTTTGTCTACATCTGGTTTGGGAAATCTCTTAGCAGAAATAACTGCTGACCCTTTACCTGCCTTCTGAGTTTCCCACTCGGATACTTACAAGTCTCTTCTATATCTAATTGTGACAACACCTCCCCTAAAAATGGGATATTGTGATGGTAAAAAGTGAACATCTAGCACTGTTCCTGCTTGTCCTCCCTCCCTTTTTCTTTGCCTTTCCCCTGAGGTCTTCCTCCTCCGTCTTTTGAAGAGAGGGTAAAGTTCGTGGGCAAAACACAATAGTGCGTTTCACTCTGTCCTTAAAACTTTCTACTCTGCTCAATTTGGTTTGCTTGATTTCAGTTCTGTCGATTTAGGAAGTGAAGTTGGGCAGAAAGTAAAACCTAGGATTGCAAATGTTCTTCATATTCTCCCCTTTTCAAATCTTATATCTTACACTCAAATCATAACTTTTAAACATAATAATCAAAAAGAGTGTCTTTTATCTTTCTTAATATTTGTTGTAGGAATTATCATGGTCATCTGCCACAGAGCAATGTATCACTTGTCATTCTGCCACATCTCGATGCATACGAAGATACCAGCATAATCCTATGGTTCAGATATGTAGTTTAGAAGCCTTGATTCCCACCCAGCTCAACCACTCACCTGCTACATAACCTTAGGGAAGTTGTCAACTTCACTAAGCCTCATAGCTTCTACATAGATAGAGGATTTGGATATTTTGTATTCCAGAAAAGAAATATTCAAGAAAGAAAGGATATTGGTATTCAGGAAAAATATATTTTATCAGTTTCTTTACATAGTTTGATTTCAATAGTCCTGGGAACCTGAATCCTGCAATCATTCTCTAATAATCATTCTTAGAATTCCCTAAGCAACTGACAGAATATTGCTAATTTCCTCAGTTTTCAAATGTTGATTAATGATTCAGTCATCTTTGCAATTAAGATTTAAGCACTTATAGGATACTTCTGGCAAAAAGTATTATGAAATATAGCATACATCATAAAGTGGACATCAGACAGTTTCTCATGAGTTTTCTCTCTTGTCTAGAGAATAAAACAAGGACATAAATGAACATTTATAGAACGGACTCTTTTCTCTCGAGTTTGCTATGTGTTATCATAAATGCCCACTGATTAGTATTCAATAAAGACCATTTAATATTAGAAACAAAGTCATAGAGTGAAAATTAGTTTTCACAGCCATATGACAAATATAATAAATTCTACTTCTTTTTCTATTTTGAGTATCATCAGTTCTACTTTTAGTCAAAGAAAGGAAGTCTTCTAAACAAGATATGTCCTTCGGGAATAAAACCTCTAAAGACAATGAAGACTTTAAAAACTAATAACCATATTTTGGGGGAAAAATGTTGTGTTGATTATTTTGTTTCGTTATTATTTCATCTGGTTGAGTTCCTCATTTTCTCTTTTGATCCTACCTTGTGAATTTGAATGTCCATAAAGATGAATATTAATGGAAGCTGTGCATTCTATTTTAAATATCTATTGGCTGATTTTTCTTCAAAGTAAATTACTTCTTTGTAGTATTAAGTTACTCTAATTTCCTACCTCCGTGCCTTTTATTTTACCCTGGAGAAAACCCTTCCAGGGCATGACCTAATGAATTCTGGTTCAAATTTCCAAATGAATCTGAACCAAAGTGATTCTATAATTTGGTGGAGAGAACCTTCATTAAATAGCCTAGTGAGGGAATTTTCAGTCTTTCATACCAGACTAAAGTACTTTTCTTGACATACTGAAATTGAACTTCAACATTTATGAGACTATAAATTGCAACAGCACGTTGTAACATGTCAGGAGTCCAGTAGAGCCTTAGGTCAAGGGTTTTTACTTTCTCTATAACCCCATTAAAAATATCAGTGTTTCTAATTATTTTTCCTTTAAAAATTAGAAAAATATGTCCTGCTCTCCAGAGAGATGTTATCTTCAGTTATTCCTATAATTTATATGGTTGCATGGGGTATGTCTTTATAGTTTTTATTTGGCTTGACCAAAGTGCAAATTCAATTTTATAGATATGACTAGTTAGCCTTCTCTTCTAAAACCTGAGTGTGGTTTTGTAATTGAGAAAGTTAATTTTGTTTTTCCTCTTTATTCCTGATCTCTCTGCCACCTTCTTGTCTCAAAAGCTTCTTAACATCACAATTTCAAGTCTATTTTTATTTTAACTGCAGGATCCCAACCCATTTTCTACTGTTGTTCACATTATAGTTGGAGTTGAATCATCCAAAGTTGAATTGATATTTTTCTATAGCATTTCTTCTGTACCACTGAAATATGGTCAGCAGATTACAACACAACCTGCAAGAGCTTCTAGTTCTATATACCATCTTTGAAGGTTTTCTGAAGAAGCATGGCATGATCGAAAAACATTCTGTGTATTGATGGCTAATTAGCTGGGCTTCCTCGAGACTTTGATGTTTTATTTATCTTGCTAACTAGTTGACTGAATTTAGGAATTTGCTATGAATCAAGAATAGACAATGCACAAACTTATCTATAAAATTCGGTGGGCATCTTATTTGTAGAATTTCGTTGTGCCACACATATTATTTGGTGGTAATCAAGAAAAACTGACTCTAGCAACTTGAAGACTGTGGAATTTACTATAGGCTGGAAGGCGTGGCTTGAATTAACAGGAAACAAGGTATCCCCAGCAGTTAAGAAGCAGGGCATCCAGTAGCAATTCTTTATAGGAAAAGTAAAGCCAGGACACAGCCCCATTGCTTCCACCATTGTCATTGAATTCTAGCCATCCCTTCATCATTCTGTACTCACTCAGAAATTAAAGTCCCAAGCAAGAACATCCAGTTAGCTGAGGCTATGTCATGTGCCCACCCTGGTAGCCAGAGAGCAAGGAGCAGGAGAAGCTGGCCATTCTTTTTTCCTATAGGCTACACACAATAAAAGATTGTCCTTCTGATTGGAAAGAAAGTGGCTTTTTAGATAGATACAGAATTTTTTTTAAGCCTGTAGATATTCACTATTTTTATAAAACAAGCAACTCATTATTAATTTTGACAATTTATTTTTTAAAATTAATATTTTTCTGAGACATCATGTTGAAGCTAGAGAATCCCAGGTCTGTAACGTATTATCTGGGTTAGCTCAGAAAAGGAAAATAATATTTGTAATTCCTAATATGTAATTTAAAATAATAACATTGACCTAATAGGATTGTTTTGAAACACTATGTATAATGCCTTAAAGACAGTGACAAGTACATTGCATGCATTCCATTTTGAATGGTCTTTTTCTGCTTAGGCAACTTATTATTTTATTCATTTAATTGTAATTTTTTATAAAAGTCATAACGATATAGTTTGGTTTTAGTTTGATTTTTTTTTTTTTTTCTTTAACAGACAGGCTAGCCTCAATGAAGCAGCGGAGAAATATTATGATCTGGCAGCCAGGCTGAGGCCTAACGTAAGTATCTTCCTGATGAGAAGCATTACTCAAGGAGACAGACTCCAAGCATGTGATAGTTTTAGACTAGAAGCCTCTTGATATTGTTTTTTCCTCTCTAATCTCTTATTCTGAATACTCACTAAATGGCTAATTCAGATATAAAATCTGCCAATCTCAAGCATCTTTTCCCAGGTGTACAAATTTCTGTTTTCTATCCTGTGTACAGCATCATAAGTTTTTATCATTTGAATACAGGTTTTAGCATTCTTAAATAGTTTACATTGGGAAAACTTTTAAAATTAGTTCCTTGAAAGTTTGTTTGCTGTGTTGTTAAATATCTAAGGACTTTCTAACATCGTAAGTATTTTTTTGATTCTTATTTATAGTCAAACCTTGAGCTGTGTGCCTTTTCCTATTACACAATCTTCATTTCTAATAACTGTGCTTTTCAACTTTATCAAGTATGTTTTTATTAGAATTTTTCCCTGGGTAGTCACACTTCCATAAAGTAAGATAGATATAAATTAGATCATTATTATTGAAATAGAGGAACCATTTATGAGAAAATAAGAACAGGTTTTGTTATAGGTCTTCTAAGTACTTCTTATTCACAGCACATCACTGAATTCCAGTACATTGCTTTTATTCTCATATACACTGCTCTGCATCACTCTCCAGCACTAAAATTTCTACTCTTCTTCTCTAGATCTGCAGCATCTATTGAGAAATGAAATTTTTGTAATGAAAGTGCATATGTGCTGCGACTACAAATAATGGAATCAGTCTCATATCTTTAGAGTAACTCATCCATTAGACAAACAAACATCTATAGAGTGCTTGTTTTATGATAGGATACAGAGATTTCATAACCTAAAGGACCACGCAGTGCAGCAGAGAAGACTGAATGTAATCAACTAATTGAAATACAGTGTGGTGATTCCTATAGAGAGGTATACATAGTCCTATGGGAGCACAAGAAGAGGGTTAATGCTTCCAGAAAGCAACCCACACAGGAAGTAGCTTTTTTCCTGGTGATTCAACCACATGTAACCTTAGCCCTGAATCTAAATGTCCCCAGTTTCATTAATTATGAGGCATTTTAAGAATTGGTGAGTTGTTTAGAAAGGAAGAAAATATTTTAATAGTTATATTGGTAAGAACAATAACTACTAAAATTTATTAAGCATTTATTATGTGTCAAGCATTGTGCTAAGTACTTCGTAAAATTTCCCTCGTTCATTTCTCATGGCAATCCACAGATACTTCTGTGATCCCTATTCTTTCGAAGCTCAGAGAAATTAATAGTTCACCCAGTATCACATCTAGTAACTGGAATCACATTGTAACCCAGTCTGCTGTGTGCATAAGAGTAAGCTTAATGAAAAAAATGCAGTTAGTTATATCGAAGAGAGGAAATGCAAGCCAGAAGTCTAAGAAAACAAAATAATAATGGTCCTCTCGTTTATTCAGTAAATAATAAGTGAGTATTATTAAGGGCCAGGCACTATTTCAGGCACTGGATACACAGCAGTGAACAAAACTCCAAAGAGTTCCTGCCCATTAGGAGCTTACAATCTAATCTGAGGAGATAGAGCAGAAGTAGATTAAGTACATGGTATGTCAGAGAGTGATAAGTGCTTTGGAGAAAAGTGGAGCGGAGAAGGGGAGTTAGGCTGTGCAGGGGGAGGTATGCAGAGGCACAGCTTTATAAATGCCCGAGTTGGGCACCTTTGTGTAGCGTTTCTAGGAAAAGGTTTGAACTCGTGGCTTTAAACTTATTATAACTTCATTGAAGACAGGAATCAATTTTTCTACTTTTCTTTCTTGTATTTGTTCCCTTTACGTTGACCGATGCATACAGTGCTCTTAATGTACATAATAAACGACGATGTTAAGTTCTACCTTGATTCATTGAGAGAGTACCAGTTACATGAGTGTCACTTTTATTTTTTGTTAAGTGGTCAATCAAAACATCTTCTTCAGCATATTATAATGGATTGGTGAAAAAAGAGCTATCCGAGCTTTTTTACTTGCCATGAAGAATGAAAAAGACACTGAAGTACAGCAAGATTGAAGCCTGACTTATGAGATTGTTTATTTTAAATCACTAGCCCTATTATAAAATCAAAATTTAATCTCCAACTCAAAGCCATTTTTTGAAACCCCTAATAGTTTCTTTATAAACATGGTGTAGAGTGCTTTTGAAAAATGCATTTATTCGGATGATACTTCCCTTATCGAGTAATAATAAATTAAGTATTTTATGGACTTAGAATATTCTGTTCATACTTAACAGTAAAGTACGTATATGATGTTACAGTTGATGGATCAACAGATACAGTCTTTTTCTGTCTGTTTTATGAATTGCATTTTGATTTTCTGTATGTAATCTAGGTAAGTAAGATGCCACCAAGGCAAGACTGATAAAATGCAATAAGTTTTTATTCTGAAATGAAGAGACCTATTTAAACAGTAGCCCATGTAATGATATATTAGCAGTCAGCATATGATCTAAATTAAAGCATCCATCTTACATTTATCTTGCTCAAAGCTATTTATTTTCTGTCATAAAAACATTGTTATTTCTGTGCTTTAACTTAATACATTTCAGTTACCTGCTTATATGAGAACATAGTAAATAGACTCCAACTCCCATTCCCTATTTAAATAGTTTCATTATCTTTTCTGTTTTTGTTGTCTGCATGGTAATCTAATCTTACTCTTATTTTTCTTAAAATAGTTCTTTCTTTCTACTGTTTAAATGCCCAACTACAATAGTCAGTAGCTGTATATGAGGGACTCTGGATATTTTAGCATTGCTCATGTCAGATCTTGATGGCAGAGTAAAATATATGGCTGCCACCCTTGTATACAACACTTATTGTCATGTTAAAAAGATTGTTCATTACCTCTGAGATATATGTTTCTCTTAATAAAATACCTATTCCATTTCTTCAATATGTCCCATAATGAATTTATTTTATCTATTCTACAAAAGCCATATTTTCCTATACAATTTAAAGTTGTCGACTTTTGGGATTGTTTTATATACAAAGAATTCCAGTGATCAAATGCTTAAATAATAAGTCTAAATTAGCAGCTGCATATGATTTTGTTTTAGAGTCTGATATTGTCCCTTCATTAGGGATATTCAATAAATTATCATTTATTGAAGTGCACAGTTAGAGGAATATATTTATTACAAAATTATACTGTTAAAAATTTTAATCCTATTTATTTACCAAAATTGCCATTTTATGTTTTTCCACTTTTAGTTTTTTTTATTTTTATGAATAAAATTGATCCTTCTGTGGAGGTTACTTTAAAAATATAACATTTTCCTCTGTCTTCCCTCCCACTATGCACATCAAGAAATACTGACTCTTGAGAATCAGAGGGAACATGTAAATGAAATAGCTTTATTCTTTCTGTGGGAATTAAGCCAAAATCCTCATTAACTTATAAATTTTTAAATATGATGAATGGAGGATTTGCATAGTATGAAGTCATCCACTTTTACTTGACTTTTAGTAAACTCTAGAGTTAGAAGGGAGTAATTGCCAATGATCAGGTTCATATATCTAATATTTTTCTAGATGTAATTGTTTTTAGTCTGAACTCATTCAACTTATCTTTGGTATCAAGTTCTAGCTTTGTGTAAGACTCTATGCGAAATGCAGTAGGATTTCAAAGTTATGAAAAATTAACCCTGACCTTGAGAAATATACTATCTAATGTGGAGAGTGAGTGAAGGAAAAAAAAAACAAAAAAATAAAAACATGGATCGAAATCCTCACACTTCAGGACAGTAAGTAACATTATTTAATAAATACTTTGTGAGGGCTATCAGCTGATACTAGAAAAATGTACAGAAGGGAGAAATTACTTTCAGCTGGATTGATCCTAGAAGGCATTGAGTTAGAGTTGAGAAGCTTAGAGAATCTTTACAAGTGAAGATTTTAGCAGAAGAAGGATAAAAGAGAGAATTCTGGCAAATTGAGGCATAGGCATGAACTAGAACATTGAGTTTAGAAAGACTTAACTATGCCTACGAAATAGAGGGGAAGAAGAAGGAAACACGGAACTGGAAACTAAGGTAAAACCAAATGAAAAGCATAGACTACTATACGAAGAATTAGGAGTTTATATTCCAGAGTTGTATTAAGTAGGATGACATAATGAAAGAGGTAATTTAGGATGGCCATTTATATGACATAATGAGAAATGCATGTCACATTTGGATAAGTATTGTTGAGAAATGCAGCTTTGGGAAAACCAACCGAAAGCAAATAGATCCTAAAGTGTAGAAACACAGTGGAATGGAAAAGATCATGCAAAGGGAATAAGCAGACTATTTGATGGGATGCAAGTAGGAACATTAGTTGGGCCAATGAGTGTTCCAAAATTTTGAAGTCAGGTAACTTGTTAAAAAAAGAAAGAAAGAAAGAAAGAAAGAAAAATCCTAAATGGAAATAGGACAGTCAGAGGGATGTTTATTTCCAGAAGAAAATGTTAAGTTTAGACCAAGCAGATTCTGAGTGAGAGGTAGGATGTTCTAATTTCCCATGGGGCATTCCTGTTAAGTGGGCAGTTGGAGGAAAGCCTACAGTTAGGGATTAGGCTGTGGGAGTCATTTAGAGAAAAGAGATAGTACCAAAGTGGTGGATAAGATCATTAAGGCTCTGAGATAATGTACAGAAGGAGAGAAGGGAGCAATTTCAAACCCTTGGTGAATCTCTACATTTGGAATGTAGGACAAGGAAGACAAGAGCCAATGGCAGGACATAGAAATCAGTGTTGGTGAGCAGTTTCCACTGCTGTTAAAAGGTGACTGAGAAAATCCATTGACTTCAGAGAATATAATGACATTGGCTACCTTTCAGAGTTCAGTTTTGTACCAGTGATGTAGGGAGAATTTTTTAAGGTGCTAAGGAAATGGCATATTGGTAGCAGAGAGTGTAAACTTATTCTGTAAATAAGTTTGCAGGGAAATGAAAGAGACAGGGCAATACCAAAGAAATATAAAGTATATATTTATTAAATATTAAAGATAGATGTTAAGATATGTGTGTGTGTTTAAATATGAGACTAAAAATGTGTCCAATAGAAGGAACAGCAAAGGAAATATCGAAGATCTTAAAGGATCATCTCTTCCCTGTGGACTGAAGAAGAAAAAAAATAAGCTGTGAAGATATAGGAGGAAAAAACAAAATTTAGAAATGCAGGGGACATAAGCTTAGATAGGAGATTAACACAATGATTTAGTTATCCGCTAATTCTGTGGCAAGAGGGCAGAATGTCAAAGACCCATGGACAGCTAGATGTGCTGAGGCACACAGTAGTTAGAATTTGACATTGTTCTATAGTAGCTATATGTGATAAATAAATTCCAGTAGAGGTACATTTTTGTGAGAAATGGCATTAAGCCATTAGCCATTTTGTGATAATTCTAAATGAATTTCTAAAGTCACTGGTAGATGACTTCTGGTTTTAATTCATCTCTCTGACTTCTTTGTTAGATGTGTAGTCTCCTTTTATATTTCTAATATGTATAATATCTTATAAATATTCTTCCATGTGCATTTATTATATATGAATTAAAGGAGAATGTGTTCCAAAGATCAGATTATCCAATAGAAAATTACATCCGAGTATTATATCTTTCCCAGGCACTTAGAACATAAATTATTTCAGAGCGTTACTATAAAATCAAAGCCAATGTTATCAATTTGGGATCTTTAACAATGACTATATGTCAAAAGATCAGAATGAGAAATAGGGTATTCAAAAATTGAGCTTATATAAGAGACTGCAGCTGTGTTATGAGATAGTCCATATATTCTACAATATATTACTTGCAATTTGGACCATTCTTTTTATGATAAATGTGTCAGGAGATGTGGCTACGAAATAAAAATAACCACTAAGACTGGGACCTAGGGAAAAGTAAATAATTATTTGAGCTCATCTAATGGAAGGGATAGAAAATATTCTGAGTTTTAGTTGTTTTCTGATGGGAAATATATTCCTCCACTCTAATTCGAACAAGACACCATAAAAATAACTTAAAACAGGGCAGATTCAGATTTGACCATACAGGGGATTTTTGGGGGGAGAAATTACTGAGATTGTCATTTTGTTGGGGAAAAAAAAAAGACAGGGTTAATAATAATTTGTCTGGGAAGCAGTTAAACCACATTTCTGCTTGTAAATGGAGGAAGAACCATATGGCCCCTCTTCCAAACTTTCCACAAGCTTCTGTGATGTGGGAAAATTACATGCCATGTGTCTCTTGACTTTTAGACATTAAAATATATGGATCCCAGAGTCACCAGATTGATTTTATGAGTAAAACGTGTTTTTATATTGCACATATATTTCCCACTATCACTTGTTATTTCGGTTTCAAATACATCTCTATATTTTACAGTTAGAAAATGGAGTGAGGTAAGTTGAAAAACCCAGAATAGCTTTAATCAATTGAAATTGCCATAGTTTCCCCCACATTTTACCTAGTTTTATTAAATATGCCCAAAGATATCATTGAAATAAGACTTCTGTTTATTCGCACATACCCAAATTAAGTTAACAAATGCTTATTCTTTTTAGTTCATGAACAGGCTTCATTACATTGATATCATATATATTTATGTACACATCAGTAGAAATCAAATATTTAATTCTTGTCTAATTTCAGCAAGATAGATGCTCACTTCCCCAAGAGTTTCAGTTATGCCAGGATTAATTTTAGTATCATCACACTTATATCCGTCTTTAAACTCCTTTCCACTATAGTGTTTTGTTTTGTTTTGTTTTGTTTTTTTAATCTGAATTACTTAAAAGTTGCTGCTCTTTTCTCCTAACAGGTTACAAAGTCTAGTTTTTAGTGCATTCACTTTTCTCTGCTTACATTGTAGTTGCTTTGTGTTGTACTTCTATTTTGAAAATGTTGGGTAAATCAGAAAAAAATGTATTTCTGAAGTGGTTACTGTTTTTCTTCTGTTTATCATCTTGTTTAAGCTGTCATGCTTAGAAGACAAAAATGGTTAATACAGTCCACTTATTTACTAACTGTTGATGTGGGCCAGTGTCCCCTAGACTGGGATCAGAGAATTGGGGTGAAGTCAGCCGAATTTATAGTTTTTTCATCCTTGGGCTGTTGATATTCACCACCATCCACATGCAATCATTTTTAAACAGTATTTTTTGAAAATGTGTGTATGCATTGTGTGTGTTTTAGATTCATAACCAGAAAAGAATGGGGAATGGGGGGATTTGGGGCATGGGCAGGAACTCAAGTGGCTCTGGAGTATAAAGAAAATCAGCTTGAGTACTTTAGATTGAGAAACACTGAATCCTCTGGGAAATTCCACTTAATTATGTAGTCTGTTTCCAAGCATGTTTATTTTTACTCAGATTTCTTTGTGGGGGTATCCTTTGCATGGATTTATTGCTATAATTGTTTGAATTGTGGGACCACACACTAAAATTACATTTAGTCCCTTCTCCTCCAGAGAAACTAGATTCCTGGTTTCTTTGAAAACTCAGCTAATGTAAGCATACTGGAAGTATCAGCTAGGGCAGCAGTCCCCAACCTTTCTGGCACCAGGGATCTGTGCTCCTATGAGAATCTAGTGCCTGATAATCTAAGGTGGAGCTGAGGCTGAGGCGGTGATGCTAGTGCTAGGGAGCGGCTGTAAATACAGATGAAGCTTTGCTCGCTGGCCTGCTGCTCACCTCCTTCTGTATGGCCCAGTTTCTAACAGACCTCGGATCAATACTGGTCCTGGCGTGGGAGTTGGGGATGCCTGAGCTAGGGTATACTAGTAGTTGCCACCATCAGAAGGATGGGCCCGTCCTCCACCCCTAGTTACCACATTCTTCATAATCCTCGGTTATTTCCACTTCTGACCTCTTCTATTTCTATTACGCTTTTAAGCATTTATCTTTCTGATCCTCAGTAGGCCTTATGAGGCCACATATTTTCCTAAATACACATTGAAACATTAACAAAAAGTTTTGTTTGTGTATAAATTTTTCTTCCCGCTTTTAACTTTCCTATAACATTCCACTCTCTCTTTTTTTCTTTCCTCTACTCCTCACTTCTCATTATCTATCCAAACCCACAGTTATATCTACAGATAAAGTTATATTACTACTTTTCCCTCAATACAAATAAAAGTTGGGCAGAATCTGAAAAATTAATAAATTAGTAGATTGATTTCTTTTGAAAGTTCTATATCTTTGTTAAGGAAAAAAATTATTCTGACACTTTTTTTAAATGGTAGGGACTGTCACAATAGATGTCAAGAATACCACAATAGGGGAGATTCGTTCCACCTAAAATATAGCGAAAACAGCCAATGAGCATGGGAGATGAGGAATTTGATCAGATATAAAGGATAATTGGATATCACTGGGGTTGGATGATTCTCACTAAAATAGTTTACCGGAATTCCTGCTGCTGCTGGATTAGGTAGGCCTCAGACAAGGCCCAAGGACAAGGCCTAGTCAAAAAGACAGTCTAGAGCAGCAGCCTGTCTCCCTTGGTCAAGGAGAGTGTTTTTCATCCTTGATGACATTATTCTTCCAGACTGAATTGTTATGATGTTAAACTTTGTATCACCGATAATGTCAGAATCAAGAGCTTCTCTTTACCACTCCAGAAGAATTCGATTAAATATATTGCTGTAACATTAACTTTGCTAACAAGCCCTAGAAGAGAAATGAAAACAGTTATGCTTTTAAGAAGGGGGGAAAATGTGTATGCTACAAAGTTTTTCAGTCATTTTCTTATAACCAGCTGTATTTCCTTAAATATCAAGTGCCAAAAAATGGATATTGTGGTACAGTATTTAGAGTTTTATGTCATCCTGAATCTGCATTGTGGTTACATTTAAAATTATAATTAAAGAGAATTTCATTTCTTAAGATAGGATATTTATATTTGACCAGTCTTCTTATCCCTATGTTTTCATCTTCATTTCTTGATGTGTCACTTTCTTAAATAATCTCTACTGAAATAGCTCCCAGAAACGCAGCTTTACAAAATATACACATTGCCCTTTTAAAGAGTAAATGGCAAGTTAAAGAAGGCAAATAAGATGCCATTAGAGATCTTGTGAGAAGAGAAACTTTGAAATGGTGACTTAATCATTATATAGATTTTATTTGAAAAGTAACTTGCTCACAAGCATTTCCTACTTGTAGGGAACTTTTAGGATGAACGGATGATGGATTACACCCTAAGCACTAAAGTACATATCACTGCTTTAAATGCATTATTTGTGTTTGAATTTATATAAACTGTGTCTCCGTGTTTGGAAGTTAGGAAACTTTTTCACATACACTCAATGATATAAAAAAAGGAGAGCTTTCACCTAAAAGAGAATAATAATGTTAAGAAGGTTACAAGTTGCTAGCTATTATAAGTCCACATTTCCATGTGCATGTCTATTTTGAATTATTACCTAAAACATTTTTGTCTTTATAACTTTGAGGTATTAAACATGATAATGTCAGATGCCAGAAAATTATCTTTTTATATTAGAAAATGTCAACCTAACAACATTCACATTATTTAAACATTAAAAGTTAAATTCTACACCATATTTACATATGGGGAAACTGAGGCAAGAATATATATTCGTTCTGTATTTGACAGCTGGAGGTAGAGTCAGAATACAAATCTAGGTAGTCTGGTTTTAGAACCTGTACTGTTTACTCCCTGCTTCTTATATAAGATTACCTACCAAAAATTCAATAATGATCACAAATAAAACCCGAGGCACTGAAATCAAGGGATGGTTCTTGTTTAAAATGTGGTGACTCAAATTGCTTAGAATATTTGTATATTAATAATTTTGTGAAGTGCTATTTTTCAGAATTGACTAATTCTTGAGATTAATTCACACACTCTTGAACATATGCTTAAATCCACCCCACCTCACCTGACATGATCTGTAGATCCCAGTTGGAGAAACACTGGAAAAGTGAAATGTCACAGACTTTAAAGCCAGAGAAGCAGAGTGCCTAATATATGTCAGTTTCTAAATTAGACACTGGGAATATAATGAGGAACAAGGCTGTTGTGATCCCTGCCCTGTCAGAGATGTAGCAGACGCTGCCTTAGCATTTTATTGTTCCTTCATTTTTTTCATGAGCATTTTATCTAGGTTATGAGTCTTGAAAGTTTGCATCTTCCACAGTTTATAAAACAACATTGCCTAAAAATGTATGAACTCAATCACCTTGCCATGTTATATCTTCAGAGATTATTTAGGGACTTTAAGAAACATAGCAAAAAGTTATTATTTTGTATTGCTTGAAATGTATTGATTACTTTGCCTTGGACTGACTCATATAGTCACAGTAAATATGCTTCTCATTTTCTAATAAAGATAATTTATTTCTTTTTCTTTAAGCCCTTAGAAAAACTGAAGCAAGCAAAATTTAATGAAATGTTGGTTTAGGATTTGGGAGGCCAGGTACTTTAGACAGTAGGTTTTTACTTACATGGCATTTTCTTTGGGAAGTTTTACTAATACTGAATTTATGTTCTTTATATAAAAGTTACGGCAAAACGATCCGGGTGCATCGTATCAGATTTTATCTTATTTCTACTATATATGTTTAATATGAGCTAAAGGTATATTTGGGAGAAGTTCACATATATCAAGGTTGTTGTGATTTTGTGTCCTGTAGAAATGTTTAAATACACAAGAATCTAAAATTCCTCTACGTGTAAATAAAATAATATTCTCCTTTAAAAAAATTCCTTGAGAAGAAAAAAAATAACCAACTTAGAAATATGATAAATTGATTATAATTTTTCTAAACTGTTTAATTAAATTTTATTAATAGAGTATTATAGCAAAATGCTTTTATTGAGTAATTCGTAATTGATCTTTTAGTCCTTAATTTATCCGATCCTAATAATTCTCCCATATATCTAAAGTGAAGTTGCTGGATATGGTAAAGGTGTTTCTATAATAGGAAATATAGCATGAAGATATTATACAACTCAATTCTTTTTAAAACTTGATTCGAATGTTCAACTCTGTTTTAATAGAAATCCATTACATCCTCAAACATGTGAATCCTCTAGCACTTAAAGTGTGCTAGAACATGCTAGCTTCTGGAATAACCACAGTTGTGCCAGATGGGTTTTGGCAGTAGCCTCAGAACCAGTCAGGATCCCTAGTGAAGGCAGGGATAGTGACAAACATGATATACACTGTCACTGAAGTTTGACAATCAAAGGACAATTCATCGTTGCAAGTTTCGAAAGCCTATTTTGAACTAAATGTTTTGATAAAATAACAGTGCATAATGCTAAATGATCCTTGATATATAATGTAGACAGCACCTTCAAATATATAGCAAGTTTTCATTTTAATACATTTTTAGGAATAGCTGTCATTGGGCCTTTAACGCTATTTCTCAAAAGTGTGAATCTTAATCATGAATCTATATTTTGCATACATCAATAGTATGAAAATTTATTAAATGTTTAGGCATAAGCTGTGTTCTGCTCATGATATGGCAGCAGTAAAAAAAGGTATCTACTTTCAGCATGGTATTTTACCAAAAAACTTTGGGATTTGTCTTCCTGAATGTATAGAGACATGCATGGCACATAGGATTTGTCTGTTTACCAGCTGTTGCTGTAAATAGCACTCCTCAATGACCTCATCAGTTTGTGAAGAGCAGTCTGTGCAGTGGAATCATGTCATGTTCACATTCCCTGGTAGGCAATATAGCTTAGCATTTTAGGTTCTGGAATCCAATGGCTTGGGGACTAAACCAGGCTCCACTTACCTCTGCCTCTAGGGTCTTGGGCATGTAGCTTAATATTGCAAAACTTCATTTGCTCACCCTGTAAATGGAGGTAATAATAACTACCTCAGAAGGTTTGTTAAGGGAAATAAACATGTAAAGTACTTAGAATGCTGTCTGGCGCATAGGAAATGCTAAATTATTTACCTTATAGGAATTTGTCTGTATGTTCTTAACATGGAGGAAATAAAGTAGTCAATTCCATGTGCCAGGCAGTGAATAGATTAGTGTTACCCATTTCAGGCTCAAGTATGCTTCCTTCTTCCTCAGGGCACTTCTACTCATTCTTTCCTCCAGCTGCCGTATTTTTCCTCCAAATAGCAGCATGGCTTGTTCAGGCACTATCTTGAACACCTGCTAAATAGCCCCTTGTATGAGTAAGACTTCCCTTACTCCCCTATATGAAACATCCCTGAATGTGCAAAGTGCCTTAACTCTTTATCCTGCTGTACTTTTTCTCCCTGGTGCCTATCACCATCTACGGTCTATATGTTTCCTTACATATTTGTATTATCTGTCTTCACTCTCTAGAACATGAGTCTGTGTTGGCAGGGACTTGGTTCTCTGTACTTTACTTTCCCCCAGCACATGGAGTATGCCTGGAAGATAGTAGGTGCTCAGTTAAAGTGAAAGAATTCATGTGAGTATTCTGTCCTCACAGTCTTCGCTGGCTTCCTGTCCTTTCAGAGTGTGGACATCATGCAGCACTGAGTGTGGTTCTAGTGTTTTAAACATGTTGTGTACATCCTCCCTTCCCCCAATAAAACTTGGCCTGAAATGCCAGCCAACCACAACATGGGCTGCCTAGCACAACACAGTGATCTTTTATAATGCCGGAAATAAAACTAAAATGCACTAAAACTGACTGCCAAGAACACATTAAGTGGCTCTTCTATAGTTTACTTCAAGAGCAATTTGAGTGATTTTTAAGAGATTCTCATCAATAATGTTGATTTTTAACTCTCACTGAATGTAGAACATTAAAATCTCTCCCTACTTCTGACAGGCATTCGGGTCTTTTGGTTCTCTCAGTCTCTCTCTACTTGGGTATCAAGAGACAGTGATCACAGTGAACTGGGAACTCTATCAAATTTTTAATGAATTCATGCTCTGGTGAAATTCAAAATCACTCAGATAAGTTGAGTTTCTTGTTCAGTGTTCATACATTCAGATTCTGCAACTCAGCATAAGGTAGAAGGGACAACGAATCTAATCGAATAAACAGATATAAACCTTTGGGACAACTGCTATAGAGCTGTATATTCCAAATAAAATACATTATTTATTAGTATCTAGAAAAGCAATATAGCCCTTAAACTTTTTTACTTGTCCTGATAATATGACTACTTCACAGTACTTATATCTCTGGAAAACACAAACTAAAAAGGTAGACGCTAATTTTGTTAATTCACTGAGACTTCATTGAAAATTTGCCAATGAATTTCAAAAAAATTAACCCCCAATGGGCAAACTTTCCTATCAACAGATAATTTATTCCATATAAGATTTCTTTAAAAAACAAAGACAGAAATATTGCAATGCTGAAAATAATAAGAGTATGTGAAAAAAATTAGGATATGAATAATGAGCCAAAAAGTTTCCTCCCTATTAGTCAATTTTGTGAGAGAGAAAAAAAGACTAGATCTTATCATTCATTTCCCTGTGCTATTATTGTCTGTGGATGACCTATTTTGATATTTGGAATCACAATAGGAGGAAAACATCAGTGAAGGAGGAAATGGCAGAAACAATTGGTGAGGCACCTGTAGTGAGAGGGAAAGTGTGCCAAAGACTTAATATGACAAACCACAGCCCTGTGAGTCAGTGGTTTCGTGTCAACCATAAGAATGAGAGAAAAGCCATAGTCTCTAAAAGAGAAATAGCCTGTACTGACTGTGGTTAAGGAATAATTTTAAAGATGAAAAAAGCGAATTGGCTAAACTAGTATGCACGCTTTCCAGGGAGAATATCTTTTTCCAGACTTTTTGCCTTCAGTGTGACTAGCCTGATAGTGAGTTGAGTCTGTTGGGTAAGGAAGCAAGGGCCAGAGTGTGGATTGCATGGGGATTTGGCTGTGATATTTTATTTAGAATGGGGTCATTGAATCTACACTCCATCATTGAAGAAGAGCACTCAATTTTACCCTACTTCACAATTTGTGTTTGCTATTAGTTCTTCCATAAGTTCCCTTGATTGACGAATCCTTAAACAAGATAGGGGAGGGGAGGAATCAGGGAATGTGGTTATATGTACTATGCCTTTGAGCAAATTTCTTATTGGAATCAGCAGTTGTCCTCACTTCCCTCAACAGACAAGGTTTACCAAGCATTATCCTTTATCTACCTTACCTTTTTCTCATAGCCTCTTTATTTGCCCCAGAGAGAGGACATAGTTTTTTCATTGTGATCACAGACAGTTTCCATTGCAATACAAACCATTTTACATCTTCGACTTCTCTTCGGGGGTTCATTTGTTGTTTGAAACCATACTCATAAAACAGTAGGAAAAATAGTGGTGTGTATTCACTTGAATTAAGAGGAATGTTTCTTATGCCTTGAAATATTGTCCTGTGTCTATCAAAGTGCCATGAAAAATAGAACCCACAGAGAAAATTTAACATTTTAGAGATTAACCATCTGTTTGAACTCAATTAAAACAAGATCCTGCAAGCCCTCTCCTAACATGGTATTCCTGAACTGTTTCTAGAAACAGTAGGGTAAATTTACTATCCAATTAAAACTGATAAGAAAGTCGGCTTTGACATTCATTAAATAAACCCAAGATTCTACATTCACTCTGGGACTCTCTGTCTTAAGTTATCTATAATTTCCTTGCTCACAATCGATGCTAATAAATTTTCTTTCACAGCAAAGCAATAATGGTATAATTCCATTATTTACTAAGAGGTAGATTTTTTAATCTACCTCCTATCATTGAACTTGAGTCCAAATGTTATTTGTTGAGAATGAAAATAGTAGTCTTGCCTTTGTATAATACAGTAGTTCACAGCCCTCACTGCATTAGAATCACCTGAGAGCTTTTGAAACATACCAAGCCCTGGGTCTCACCAGACTCTCTGATTTCAGTTGGTCAAAGACGGAGCCTGTCATTCTAGGCTTTAAAGCTCCCTAGGTGATTCTAATGTGCACTAAGATTGTGGACCACTAGTAAAAACGTTAGCATTCTGTTCTCAATTGACTTTGCTTCCATTAGTTGATCAGTTCCAGCTAAACCACTTACTATGTTACTTAACCTTTCCATCTTTAAATTTCCTCATCTGTCAAGTGGGGCATTGATAGTAGTTAAATCATAAAATCATTTGAGAATACAAGGAGTTAATGGATTTTAAACATTTAAAATAGTGCCTGAAACATAATAAGGGCACAGTGAAGGTTAGCCATCGTCAGCATCATCTTCTCAGTTTTTAAAATGGAACTGATAATAATGAGCCTTTGGATTACTTCTTTATGAATACTTCCTAACTTGTATTATTCTGGTCACTTGTGCTCTAACTATTTTACAAAACTCAGTGAAACGTTTGCTTTTATTCTGGTTCAGCCACTTAAATGTTGTAGTACCTTGTACAAATTAACAACTCTATTTCTTCATATCTATTGCATAGAGTTGGTGTGAGAATTAATTGAAAAGATTGAACGACACACAGTGAGCATTTGGTGAATGTCACTATAATTATTATTGCTTTTATTAGCTTTATAATACTACTGTTTAAATTATTAGCTATGGTGTTGCGGAAGATAACTAATTCACAAAATAGCAAACCCAGTTTTGAATTTTATGTGCTTTTAGCCAAACTAAGTAATGACTTGAGCACAATAAATACTCTGAAACTAAATCAAACAAAAAGTAATACCCAGCATGATGGCTATGTGAGAAGTATAATAACAAAAACATAAGCTATAAAATCCTTAAATTTTAAATCCTTAAAATCTTCATAGTATCATGATGAGAATTTCAGTTTGAAGTATTGGATGGCCGAAAGCAAAAACAGCTCCTTGAAAGTCAAAATGCTAAGCCATGACCTTTCCAGAGGCAGTGCTGACTTTTAGGGTTTCTAATCATGTATTTTGACTTTAAAAGGTAAAACAAGAGGTTGGCTTGATAGTGTAAGAAAAGGCCAGATTTTTATATGATTTTTTTGTGCTCTGTACATGTTATTTCTACTCCTTACATGTTTTGCAGAATTCAATGCACATACCCTAGGATTACAGTCATCAGGGGCTCTTGGGTTAAAAGTTGAGTTGTGATAGATGACATGGAAAAAAAAGGCATCTCCTGTCCCCATATTTAGCATTTTTATTCCTTCATTTTCACACCAAATTTTTAGTAATTTGCTCAGAAAGACTATGCACAGGCATAATATACCGTAAGGTTATTACCATGGTTTAGGTGTTTTAAGTGTGGTGTTAAGATATCTAATTTTCAGAAGCATTAGAAAGGGAAGGTTGGATGTAGACATACTTTCCTAGATTTAGTCAATGTCTTTGAAAAATTACTTAATTCTATGTGCTGAATGAGAAGAAAGAAACCAATTACAGTTGGAGAAATCAAATGAAATATAATTACTAGAGTACTTTATTCTAACATTATGTCCTGCTAAGAGTGTCACATTCATGCCCTTTAGAGAGAAAACTCATTTGCTATAATTTAATATTGAAGATTCGGTTTCCATTGTTATGCATTAAGAGTCAGGCAGCTGACGTATCACAAGTGTCTCTAAAAAGCTAACTTCTATGGATAAGATGATTCTCTAAGATCTACTCTTTCTCATGAATTCCCAGAATTTATGAATCATCTGCTCAGGCACTGAAGCAAGAGCATTGAAAGCAGTCCTAAGTCCGCCATTTCGCTAGGCATTCCATCTCTCATTTCTCAGATCTGTCTTCTTTCTTTCCGTCTATGCTGACACTGCTTTTGCACTGACTTTTGGTATGATCCTACCATTTCAAAAGTTGTCTCCTTTCTTAGATCTATTTCCTAGGTTGCTACAGGGTGATATTTCTAAAATCTTAATCTGGTCATATTACTCTTCTGAAGTTCACACTTGTCAAATTCCTCTTGTATTCCAAGAGTTTTCCAAGAATTCTTCTGGGATTCTACTGCATTGAAATGTTGGTAGATCAATAAAGACATTCGGTCATATCAGATGTAACCCAGATACTCCAAGATGATCAGTGTATTGTGACTTCCAAATAAAGTCACATTTTTTTTTTAATACATAAAATTTCAATGACTTAACTTTACCATTTACATAATTTCAGAGTTTCTCCTAGAGAATGTCTACATGTTCTACAGAATTTTCTCAGTGGTTTTCTGGTCACCACAATGAGCCTTTCTCTGTCAAACTCACTTTGTTGTAAAGCCCAGCATATCATATTTGCCCTCCTTTCACTGCTCTTCTCCCAGCGTGCTTTGCACAAATTCCTTTATTACCTTTTGCACTCATGACATTCGTCTATGGCTTTTAACTAAATGTTTTAAGATGCTAGAATATAACCAAAGGCCATTTTAAAGAAGTGAAAATCTTAATCAAGTTCTCTCCAGCACTTTGTCAGTTCTGCCCTATTGATAAACATTTCACTTTTTTTTCTCTCTTACTGCTTTATAAAAAGTACTTCAGAAAGCCTTCTTTTTCATATTTTTTTAAAAAAACATTTTGTTTGTACTTCTCTAAGATAATTTTCTAAAAGTATGATTGCTGAGTTAACGATGAACATTGTAAATTTTAATAGTTGCTGTACTGACAGATTATTTTCCAAAAAAGTGATAGCAATTCACAGTCCCACTAGCAGATATAAATAATGTTCATCTTTTATGTTATCAATCTGAATAATAAAAATTGATATCTCGTTTCAAGTTGCATCTTTCTGTCTACTACTGTGATAGCACATCTTTTCATATTAATCACTTATCTATCATCTTCTCTGAGACTTGCTTGTCATAGATCATTTGCCCATTTTTCTACTGGGTTTTCTTCTTCTTATCAAGATGTCTCTTTTCCACTGTGGCATGTGAAGACCTCTCTCACACTGAGGTTTTGTTTTGGTTTTGCTTTGGTTTAATTTTCAATTTAGATTTTGAATTTATATGGAATTTATTTTTGTGTATGGTTTCAGGATAGAGTCCATATAGAGTTGTTGTATAGCTATTAGGAAGAACACACTTGTTTATAAGATTTCATCTGGAAATATATATGTGATTAGTAAAGATGCAAATTGTAGATTTATAACTATAATTTTATACTACCAGCCGATATGCATAGAGGAAGGGAATGAAAGGATATGTGTGAGAAAATAAGTACCAACATATGCACGTTGGTTTGAATAAGAACAAAGAAATGGAAATTATGAGTTTTTTATTGAAAAATGCATTTGTGTTCTTCCAGGAGCCATGCTTCTTCCCATGGAGCATCTCTGACTAGCCTACTCTCTTCATGGCTGCCATTATATTGTAGAGATAATCCTGTCTCCTCCCAAAGGGTGTACTTTTGCAGTATTCTCTCTTACAATGGCTCAACTGCTCCCAGTCTCAAATAGAGTCTAAGAGTCTCATTATTCCATTTCGTTGTTCTGCCATCCCTTAGAGTAGTAGCCTCTTCTACATGGTCACAACTGATCGCAGGTGTGGCTTTGTCTTGATGTGTTGGAGAGCAAAAGAAAAGAAGTTCGAGGTAGGGTTTCCATTCTGCTCACATTTCATTTGTGATAACCTAATTATATAGCCAAAACCAGCCATAAGAGAAACTGGGAAATGTTACATCTAACAACAGGCAACCACATGCCGAGGAAGAAGAGAAAACCAGATTGTACTGGGGGAGCAATCAGCAGTCTCCACTATATTATTTATATTGTTTTCATTGTTTACTCTGACCTTCCTAAATATACATTTCTATTTATAATAAGTTGTTTCACATAGTTCAATTAAATAAAAATAGCATCTATGTTCTTGCTACCCCATGATTAAAAATAAACCTTTTGCCAAGGGCCCCTTATCAAGCATCCCTCTAGCAAAGCATATCAAGTCGTATTTACTATAACCATAAAGAGACAAGCAACACCTGGGTGTCCCTTACCTTGAGAGATAAACAAGTGACAATGTTAAAGTATAAATTATTCTTTCCTCTACGGTTATGCAAATGGATGTTTTCTAACTGGTTTGCAATTTAATGGTGGTTATGTAGCAACTTTTCCAAGATATGTTACATTCAGTATTAAAGTATTACTGTGCTTCAAAGATCCCCACATTGTCTCTTAGAAAATGTGTAAGGTACTGTGTTGCTCATTCAGGATGTTACTCTGTCACTGTGTGTGTGTGTGTGTGTGTGTGTGTGTGTGTGCGTGTGTGCGTGTGTGCGTGTGTGCGTGCACATGCACACATGAGCGGGTGCATATGCACACATTGCTCTGTGAGAGTCTATTTTACCTTAGAAGCATGTGGAATGATTCTACAAGGCAATGAATAATTAAATATTAGAGAAGAAAATCCTTGGAATATAAGATGTACAGCTAAATATTTTGTTATCAAGTCTATAAGTGATATTTTAAATATTAGATTTTTATATTTTCTCCCCTGGCTGAACTTGACCAAAAATGAGGAAACGGAAAAGAAAAAGCAAAACATAACCCTCTAGACATCTCCAGACTTTACCATTTCCTTTGTGCCTGAGGGTTGAAACTGCCAGGTTCAGTGAATGAAACAGCACCTCCAGTGAATTCTCAAACGTATCATATAAAAGAGAGAAGAAAAGACTCTAAAATATTTTTTATGACTCCTTTCTTCAATTTTTTTTTTTCTATTTTAAATAAGTTGTCAGCTTATTGTTAGGTTTCTTTCTTTGAGCAGCTAGAAGGTAGCAAGGGATTGCAAAAGAGGAGTTTATGCTAAGTTTATACCTGCTAAATCTCTGCAGAGGAAATTTCCTCCTGCTTATCTTGCCTAAACAAAGGGGAAGCAAATTAAAGTCTGGGAAATGAAGAGAAGAGTAATAAACTGTTTAAAACCAGAGCATTAATAAGTCGAGGAAGGTAGAAGAGATGTCTATGTGGGAAAAATTTAGGAGATCAAATGGGCAGTGTTTGATGGGTCCTTAATAGGAGAAAGGAAGTAAGGAAGAGGGGTGTGTGCAGCTTGGGTGACCAAGTGATTCTGGCACTAGTTATTCACATATGGAACCTTGAAGGAGGAGTCTATCTGATGACAAGAAAACGTGTCGAAGTTAACTTGGATATCCTAGATACCTATCAGGCAACTGAATATGAGCCTCTCTAGATTAGGGGAGATGACAGAGCTGAAGATACAGGTTTTGTAGTCATGGAATAAAACCAAAGAAACAACAT
>NW_011888790.1:15419198-15421894 GCF_000151845.1 Pteropus vampyrus
CATTGTTTACTCTGACCTTCCTAAATATACATTTCTATTTATAATAAGTTGTTTCACATAGTTCAATTAAATAAAAATAGCATCTATGTTCTTGCTACCCCATGATTAAAAATAAACCTTTTGCCAAGGGCCCCTTATCAAGCATCCCTCTAGCAAAGCATATCAAGTCGTATTTACTATAACCATAAAGAGACAAGCAACACCTGGGTGTCCCTTACCTTGAGAGATAAACAAGTGACAATGTTAAAGTATAAATTATTCTTTCCTCTACGGTTATGCAAATGGATGTTTTCTAACTGGTTTGCAATTTAATGGTGGTTATGTAGCAACTTTTCCAAGATATGTTACATTCAGTATTAAAGTATTACTGTGCTTCAAAGATCCCCACATTGTCTCTTAGAAAATGTGTAAGGTACTGTGTTGCTCATTCAGGATGTTACTCTGTCACTGTGTGTGTGTGTGTGTGTGTGTGTGTGTGTGTGCGTGTGTGCGTGTGTGCGTGTGTGCGTGCACATGCACACATGAGCGGGTGCATATGCACACATTGCTCTGTGAGAGTCTATTTTACCTTAGAAGCATGTGGAATGATTCTACAAGGCAATGAATAATTAAATATTAGAGAAGAAAATCCTTGGAATATAAGATGTACAGCTAAATATTTTGTTATCAAGTCTATAAGTGATATTTTAAATATTAGATTTTTATATTTTCTCCCCTGGCTGAACTTGACCAAAAATGAGGAAACGGAAAAGAAAAAGCAAAACATAACCCTCTAGACATCTCCAGACTTTACCATTTCCTTTGTGCCTGAGGGTTGAAACTGCCAGGTTCAGTGAATGAAACAGCACCTCCAGTGAATTCTCAAACGTATCATATAAAAGAGAGAAGAAAAGACTCTAAAATATTTTTTATGACTCCTTTCTTCAATTTTTTTTTTTCTATTTTAAATAAGTTGTCAGCTTATTGTTAGGTTTCTTTCTTTGAGCAGCTAGAAGGTAGCAAGGGATTGCAAAAGAGGAGTTTATGCTAAGTTTATACCTGCTAAATCTCTGCAGAGGAAATTTCCTCCTGCTTATCTTGCCTAAACAAAGGGGAAGCAAATTAAAGTCTGGGAAATGAAGAGAAGAGTAATAAACTGTTTAAAACCAGAGCATTAATAAGTCGAGGAGGGTAGAAGAGATGTCTATGTGGGAAAAATTTAGGAGATCAAATGGGCAGTGTTTGATGGGTCCTTAATAGGAGAAAGGAAGTAAGGAAGAGGGGTGTGTGCAGCTTGGGTGACCAAGTGATTCTGGCACTAGTTATTCACATATGGAACCTTGAAGGAGGAGTCTATCTGATGACAAGAAAACGTGTCGAAGTTAACTTGGATATCCTAGATACCTATCAGGCAACTGAATATGAGCCTCTCTAGATTAGGGGAGATGACAGAGCTGAAGATACAGGTTTTGTAGTCATGGAATAAAACCAAAGAAACAACATGTAGAGTCCATGGAAAGACATCTGGAGGTTCTATTATCCTCAAAAGACATATTAGTGCCAGTTAGAAGAGATGTTTGCAAAGGAGACTAAGAAAGAATTTAAGAGGTGGGAGGATTGTGTGTGTCTGTCTGTGTGTACAAGTGTGTTTAAACTAGTGCCTACACAGTATTAGCTGATGGATTTGATGCAGGGTATGAGAGAGAGAAGTCAAGAGGACTACACATCTTTGGGCTTGAGTGACTTTCAGAAGTGTGAATTTGCCATATCCTGAGATGAGGAGGACTCCCCAAGGAGCAGATTTGTTGAGTGAGTGAGTCAGTAAAAGAAATAAAGAATGAATGATGTTTAATAAAAATGCAGCTTTATAACATTATCACTGTTACTTAACTAATGATAATGTATTTCTAACCCATACTAGATTATTATAATGAACAAACTAATTTACATTTAGTAGCTTCTCATTTGTATGTAAGCCATGTATCATAAGTAGTTGGCCTTGCAAGTAGGTTAAATATGCCTCCAGGAAACCCTTTTCACAATATTAATTTGCTTAACAAGCTCTTCTTAGATATTAGAAATGGAAATTGAAACTCAGATGAAGAAGACGGCCTCTAGATCTGAAGTCAGAACTGATGATTCCTTACTATTATAAAAATTTGACATGAGCAACGTACATAATTGAGAGTAACACCTGCATATCTCAAATATGTACCCCTTTGAGCCAATGCAAACACAAGTTGTTTTTATTCCATTTACTTTGGATTATTCAAATATGACTTCTACATCTCTGGAGGAGTGTACAGTTTATATTTAAAGTTTTTAGAGTCACAATTTGGAATAATATATTTTTTGCCAAATTCAGGACATTTACCATAGTCATACACCAAAGCACGTGTGGTAGTATCACTGTGAGAGATGTGACGCTGCCAGTAAAAGGCAGCGTGCGGGGGCTCCTTCATTACTAAAGCCCTTAACATGACCTCAGGACTTGTGTGATCTGTTCTCTGGCAATCTCGTGGTCACATCTCACATGTATTTTACCTTTGTTCTCTGAGCACTCATCAGCCTGGTTTTCGATCAGGGTCTTGAATCTTCCATGCTTAGTCCTAACTCAGAACTTTGAACTTCTACCTCCTTTGAACTTCTACCTCCTTCATCTGTGAATTCCTACTTGTTTATCTGATTTCAATCTGACAATCATTTTCTAAGAAAAC
>NW_011888790.1:15422124-15437952 GCF_000151845.1 Pteropus vampyrus
ACCTAATCCCTCTAGCTGTTTCTCCAGGCTTCATCTTTCTCTTGGCCTCGAAACTGCTTTCTAGCTATTTAGACGTGGTTGTACTATGGGGTACTTCTAGCACAGCATGTATTCTTCGTTTAATAAATGCATATTGACTACCTACCTATTCATTGTCAGCACCACTCTAGGCATTAGGAATAAACAGCAAACAAGATAAATACAGTTTGTTTTATTTACAAAAATGCTTTTTATTCTTGTAGTGAAAAGGACATACAATATGAAATATTATTGAATGATATATGTTATGTAGAAAAATAAAGCATAAACCATAAGAAAATAAAACAATGAGAGGATTTATACTTTAGATTGGATAATCACTTTTTAGCTTCTCGAAAAAGTGAGATATAATCTGGGACTGAAATAGCAAGGAGCCAGCAATGGAAAATGTGTATAGGAGCAACTTGTGTAAAGGGCAGAAGACAAGGCAGCAAGAAGCTTGGAGCAGAAGGAAGGCCAATGGGGAGGAAGCATATGAGTGAGAGACGGAGAGACAAGAGCTGAGGTTGGGGTGGTAAGTGGGATAACAGGAATGACTTTGGATTTTATTTTAAGTACAGAAAGAAACCTCTTGGGTGATTTAAGCGTGAGAGTAAAATAATTTTATTTAAATTTACAGAGATGTCTGGGGCTTCTGTATGGAGAATGAATTATAGGGAAAATTTGGAAGCAGAGAGACAGTTAATCGGCCATTGCAGTACTCCATACCGTAGAGGGTGATAGTTTGGTCCTATACAGTGATAGAAAGAAATGGACAGATTCAGGATAACTGACTCCATTCTTCCATTTCAGAACATCTCTTCCTCATGGATTCTACACATTAGTTATTACATTTTCTCTCCACTCAAATGACCACGTCAATAATTTCAGATACCTTCTCCTTTCTTTTCCTTTTGCCTCAACTTCAACGAGCAGATCACCAAATCCTATCAGATAATGACCGAAAATGGCATGCTATAATATTTCTTATTCATCTCTCTTTTCACTGCCCTGACTTAGGGTTTTGTATAACCTTGTATGAAATTCTTAAGAGATCTCTACTGCTTTCTGCCTCAGATCTCAGGTCCTTCAAATCTGTTCTCCATTCGTGCCACAAGAGCTGCATCTTTCAAAAACACAGTCCTTTCAAATTACTGTTATAAATACATTTTGACTTGTCATGGCTGATAACAATCTTTTCCTGCACTTTTTTTGCTAGGGAAAAAAAAAAAAATTCTCACACGAGTTTTATCAGAAAACAAATGTGTAAAACATGAGCTCTTCTTAGCAAGGCTGCCCCTTGATTCTTTGTCCATGCATACAACCATAGTACTGCAAGGCACTTCCTCTTAGTATAACCCAGCCTCTCAGCAGCACCACTCACCGTCATAAACTCCACATGCTCTGAAATCTCATGCACTTGACCCTCTATTCCTTTGAAACTCTTCTGTCTATATATTCTGTTCTCCCTGGCCTCATGAATTTGTCCTTGAAAATTTATATCAAATATTTCCGTGTACTACACTATTGTTTCCAATAGCAAAGGAAGTAGAAAGCAACCTAAATACCCACTGAGAAGACTTGTTATATAAATTATGGTATGTTATATCCTTTTAATGAGTTTCGATAGATTATGCTATATCTCTTTTCTAAATTCTTTTAATGAATATGCTATACTAAGAGAGAGAAATTTATTTCTGTTTCTGAGAATGATTTTTCCTCTTAACAGCCCCCCCCCAGATTCTCTTAACCTCAATACCCGCCTATAAAGATTCAATTTTTTTTTCATTTATCTACTTTGCAAAAGACTGAAATATGACATATTCTCCTTTCTCATCTGTTTTCCAGGGAGCTCCTATTTTCTTGACTAAAAGCTTAATTTAATTCATTTTTCTTACACAGTAGGTGTTATTCTTTGGGATTTATGGGAAAGATTTATAATAGCAATGAGATTTTCCAAACTAAATAGAAATAACTCCATAGGCAAACAAATGAGTGCAGTTTAATTTTTTTTCTAATAAATTTCTTACTGGACAATATCCACTCAGTTTCCTCATTTTAGATTTTAAAAGTTCACTTGTGATTTAGAGTCAAAGTTTAAGCATATGCTGTTTTGAATTTCCTTATGCTTCTAGTAACATATTTTAGTTTTTCTCAGAGTCCAAATTCCTCCACCATTAGGAAGGAAAAAGAAATATATTTGTATAGATGCTCTATGCAGAGATATTTATATCTCCTCAGATGCCTTTTGAGAGTAAGCCAGATGAGAGATTCACCAAGGTCTATTAGGGTTCTTCAACTAAAGAATTTACAAAATAGAACTTATATTTCACAAATTAAACGAAATAAATGTTGTTGCTTTTCTTCCAGCTTTGGGCTATCTTACTCTTATAAATAATATATTTTCATCCTTGATCAAATTTTTTTCCTCATTGAGGAAGCACCACCTGGAAGTTTGCACATTACCACTGAAATATTACAGCTTTTCTTTGGTAACATGCTATAAAATAATGTCTCACATTTCTTTAGAGTTCTACAGTTTTGCTAAGTGTTTGTATACCTACTCTATTACTTATTCCTCATAATACCAATAAGAAGAATGACAGCTATTTTTGCAGGTTTGTTTTGTTTTGTTTTGTTTTTGTTTTTATATTTAGGAAACGGACTCAACAATGTTGGATAATTTTCCCAAAGTCATACAGGTAGTAAATGCTAACATGAGGATTAAAGTCAAGGTCTTCCTATTGTTAACTCAAAACTGTCCCCACTTGCCATTTTGGAGAGATGTATATGGTTTTGTTATATCTGAAAACCTTTCCTTCTCATTTGGAAGTAAGTTTATCAGTACCCTTATAATCTGAAGTCTTTTTGTTATTGTCAGGAAAGAATGAACAAAATGTAATTATGTAGATAAAACAGCTTGTAGAAAAATCCTATTGTAATTCTCCCTAAACAAATAGTATATGTGGGGCTATTCTGTATCTTACTTATCTGGAACTCTTTTTTTTGTTTCTGACTAACATGCTAGGAAGAATGAGCTGCAATTAAGATAATTTTTCCACTTAGAACACCTAATAAATTCTAAAGTAGCTATTACAAAACCTGTGGAAACTTCCCCCAGAAAGTAAGCATTGTACATCCTAAATGTTAATTGATTAACAAATTATTTTATTATTGGATTATTTTAGCAGTATTGCAGTTCATGTTTTGTAAATGTAGTTTTTCTTGTACTTCCATGGCTAGCTAAAAACAAGTTGATTACATTTTTAATCAGTCTTCACTCAATAGGACTTGATAAATGAAATAACACAGGCATTTAATATGATTGCTTATGACATTATTTTGCATTCATAGATAAAACTTTAGTAGACTATTTGGTGTGATTAAATAATCTTGGATAGCAGTGTTTTATTTTTTAAATATCTAAGCATTATAGTTTTAACACTACTGTTGTGAGCAATGTAAATTGTAAAGATAAATTGTCAATTGTAAAGATAAAAGTTTTGTGTTTCTTCAAGTAGATATTGATTTATTTTCATTCTTAGTGTACAAGAAGCAAGAAATAAAGGTTAAATTAAGAATAATTTCGTAGGCCCCAAATACTTTTTAGTGTGTTTCAGAAAATCATGAAAAATTCATGTTGGTACACAAATAGATTTTCTCTATCTGTCAATACCTATGCCTCTCATTTTCTTCATCTTTCAGTTAGCTTTATGCCCTTAAATTGTAGATATAGGATTTGTCAATACAATCTATCCAAATGCTTGTGGCAAACATTGTGAATCACTCCTGATGTTTACCAAAATGAAAACAACCACTGTATTAACATCATAATAATTTGGAATAGTAGAGTAGAAAGAGGAGAGGAAATAGAGTGGAGAGCATTGGATTTTGGACCCAAAAATACTGATTACTGATTTTGTTGCCTTGAACAACTTAATTCTTCATCATCCATCACAGGGATCAAATGACATCATATAAGGATATGTGCTTTGGAAAATTTTGAAGTAAAGAGGAAATGTAAGGTATGTATAGTATAATTAACATAAGACAGACTTTTGACCCATTAAGTCATTAAGACTAAAGAAGGTCTAGGGTCTTTACATAAAATGCATTTCTAACAAATTATTACACCAAGAATGAAAACAATTTGTCATGCCATGTTTAACAACCAGCTAATGCAGTTTTCACTAGGGAAATTGCATGTTTAGAATGCAGGTAACAAATGAATATTATTACAAAGGTAATTCCAAAACATTGTAGTTGACGATGATCCATAGATGACTAGCTTACATATTGACATTAGCTCCTTACAGCTTAGTAGACCTTTGCCACTTTCAGGCCCTTAGAGTGCATGTATGCCTGTGGGTGCATTTGTGCCAACATGAGAAAAAGTTTGATTTGGCATAGAAAGCAGGGAAATTAGGCACACCAGACCCTCATCCATCCTGTAAACATGAGCCCTAGCAACGTGTAAGGTACATTAATTTTCACTCTTTGTATAAGTGTAAAAAGGAACAAATATGTTTGGTCTGTGATGTAGTGGTGTTTGCTACTCTACTGTAATTTGATGCTTACTGATAAAGGGAGAAACTAGACGAAGAAAAGCAAATTTCTTTCTTCTTATTTTGTGAGGATGAAATTGGACTTCCTCCTGGAAAGAGGTAGAATTGCTCTGCTGACGACATAATTTCAAACTGAAATTCCCCTGAAATATAAGAAAGGGGTTGTGTCAAATGCAAAATGGTCATGCATGTGATAAGTGTTCTTTATAGAAAAGTGCTACATACTTCTGTTAAATAAACCGTGGGTTTTGTAGTGGTTCTCAACTGTAAGCTAAACAAAGTGGAGTACTGCCAGAAGTGGATAACATTCCAGGAGGATGTCAAAGTGTTTCATTAGCTGTTTGTATGTGTCTATTTATGTTGCTTATCTGTATTTGCCACTTCCTTCCTTCTCTTGAGTTTGAAAACATTTCGAGAGCAAAATTCACTTTCCTTTTGACTCCCCCTGTTCCTTAGAATGGTCTTATACACACGATGCAGACTTCAAAATGGTTGTTGACCAATTCTTCATTAATATGTCACTTTCATATTTTGAAGCCAACTCCTAAAACTGTCAACATTTCAATGACTTTTATAACCACAAAGACTTATACTTCTGTCAGTACAGCAGAACACAGAGATTCTCTCCCCATGTAGAGGATAGAATAATGTCCTCCTGACATGCTTTCAGGCTTTCAAGAGGGACAAAAGAAACACTCTTCCAAAGAGGGTGTGGAGTGAGGAACAAAAAGAGAAAGAAAACACTTCAAGCTGGAGTTTGGGGTCCTAAATGAGAGTCACCCATAGAAGTTATCCTGAGCATGGAGTCCAGTAACAGCCACGTGTTTAAGCTGATGAACCGTGTGCCTGCACCAATGTGGTGAAGCAGAGCCTGTAATTGAGTCAAGACCCTCAAGGAGGAATGTGATGGTTTTAGGTTGGTAGACTCTTTTGGCAGTTTTCAGAGGCAGACACAAATCCTCTCTAGAGAAAAGCCTCCCCTATTCAGGCCTGCTGGCTTCCTCAGATTAAGTTCAAGCAATTAATTAAAGAAAACTCCAAGGTCACTAAGACCACAAGGAAGTAATCACTATGGATAAGAGTCAGCAGAAACAAAATATATAGACCTCCAAAGACTACAGATGTTGAAATTGTCAGAAACAGAATATAAAATAGCTCTGAATGAAATATTTAAAAAGATGGATATTAGACTGATCTTGAAAGGAAAATAATTATCGAAGTCAAACTCAATGGTTAGATTAGCTACAAATGAGAGTATTAGTAAAATTGAAGATGTATGTGAGCAAATTACCTAGGATGCCACACAGTTGGGAAAATGGGGAATATGAAAGAGAAATTAAGAAAACTAGAGGATACAATGAGAAGATCTAATATCTACTCAGAGCCCAAGGAGTAGAGAGTAAAGTGATGAATGTTCCAGAATTTTCTAGGATGATTAGAAGATACACAGCACAATATATCCCAAATTGAATAAATGAATAAATAGAAATCTATACCTAGGCCCAGCATGGTAATATTATAGAATATCAGAGACAAGATGATAACCTAATAGCAGCCAGAAAGAAAACTTACCTAAGAAGGAATGCTAATTTGACCAACAGCACATAATAAAATCAATAGCAATCACAGAGAATTTCTACAAGTTTCCATCACATCTATCTATTAGCATCTGTGTCTTCAAATGCTATCTTTTCTCCTTTCGTTATGTATAAAATATCCATACTTCTAGCTCAAAACAACTTCTTCATTTCTTTGCTAGATGCCTCGGTTGTTGACTATCTAAGGACATTACTCATACAGTTAAATGACTCTCCCTTTCCCTCTCCTGTTTCTTTGTCTCTGTTTCTTATATTAACAAAATGTTCCTCCATGAAATTTTTCCCATCAGCATTTAAACATTATGTTATTTCTCCCAAAATTGAAACACAAAAAGCCTCTCGAGCCCATTTCTGCCTCTAGCTACCACTCCATTTTCTTCTTTCCTTTATAGCAAAACTTTCCATTTTCTATTGGACATGCTCCAAACAGGCTTTTTGTCCAATGATGTCACCAAAATTGCTCTTGTCAGAATTACCAGAACAACACTCAAAACATTAATACCATTTGTTCTCACTTCTAATTTTACTTGTTCTATCAGTAGCATTTGACACAGATGGTTACTCATTTCTCCTGGAAACACTGTTCACTTGGTTTCCAAAATGCCCTCCATTTGCTACCCCTGAACTCTGGTCCTTCTTATTCTTTATCCCCTTGGTCAGTTCCTTCTCATCCACCAAGCTCCTAACCTTGATATTTTTCTCTTTCCTTGACCTAACTCACTCTTCTCTGTATATTCACTCTCTCACAGATCTCATCTTCTCTCGTGGCTTTAAATGTATTAATACACTGATGGCTCCCAAATTCATATCTCTAGATAAGATTTCTTTTTTGGACTCCAGACTAATCACTCCATTGTCTATTTAGTATCTCCATTTGTGGAGACCCTTCAAGTTACTAGTCGAAAACCAGGCTTCTGATCTTTTCATACCTTCTCCTCCCATGGTCTTTCCCATTGTAGTGAATCACTTCATTCTTCTCGTTACAGAAGCCAACTTCTATTGCTGCTGTCCTTGTCAAGGACAACAACATCACTTCTGACCTATAATACTGAAATCAACTCTTTCCTTAGTCTACTTTCAATACAGCATTTAAAGAATAAGTCAGATCATGGCACTCCTTGTACAGCTTACCCTCTTACCTCCTTCAGTTCTTTTTTCAGATGCTATCTTCTTCTAAGACCTTTCCAGGTCTCCCTATTTAATATTGTAAACCAGAGTTCAGCAAACTTGTAGCAGACCAGATGGTAAATACTTTAGGTTTTGCAGCCATAAGGTCTCTTATCTCAACTACTAAGCTGTGCCATTGTACCATGAAAGCAGCCATAGCCAACACATACGTGATAGAGTGTAGCTATGTTCCAACAAAACTTTATTTATAGACATTGAAATTTGAATTTTATCTAATTTTCATGTGCCATGGTGGAATTTTATTCCTTTCGAGTGCTTCTAACCATTTAAAAAATTTTAAATGGGCCAGTAGAGGGCCAGATATAACCCACAGATTGTAGTTTGTTAAAGTCTTACCTCACGTACATTCCTTAAACCCTTTCTTTGCTGTATTTTGTACTCTATCATGTATCACCATATAATATACTATATATTTTATTTATTTTTTGTGTTTATGTATCTCTTCATATACAGCTTATGAAGAGAATACAAACTCCACGAGTCCTGGTATTTTTAACTTTTGTTTACTGCTGAATTCTCAATGTAGGTACTCAATAATTAAATGAATGACTGAATGAACAAATTATATTTTAAAAGGAAGTAAACAAATTTGTCTATAAGGGAGGAGATAATCGAAGAACTCAAATTTATTTTAGAAATTATAGTCAGAGATAAGAGGACAGATATCATTTTAACTATTTGCGGCTTACAAAAAGCTCCTTGATGACTCATTAAAAATTTTATTATTTCAACGTTATTAACTTTCTTTTCATCCTCCCTAAATCACATTGATTTAACAGCTAGTCAGTAAGAGATATTTTAATTAATTGATCCTCCTTTTCTTGGGATGGCCACGCTTCCTGTCTCACTGGTTTTCCAGGATCTGGTATTAAATAATCGTACAGATTAGGCACCTGCTTCTCTACTGGAGACTCTCCTTTCACATGGCCACTGTAAAGGATCATGCTCACTCAGCATCCAGGACTTAATTTTCAATTATAAATTGCCTTCATAATTACCATTTAATTCCTATTTCTCTTGGATGAATCAAAGAAGTTAACAAAGTTCTTAAACTTCTGTCTTTGACCAAAGTAAATATAAGTGTTAAATTATAGGCATTAGAGCATAGCTTAATTTCTGTGAGCCATTTCAAGACACTGAATTTCAATTTAATTATTATATGTAATGGACATTAAGCATTTATGAGACAAATGGCCTACAGTTTAATTAGTTAGTCAAGTATGCATAACATACTGTGTTTTAAGAATAACCAATATGTAATAACAGAAAAACATATTGCCTCTGGTTTCTTTCGCAAATGAATTGAAAAGATTTGCCTTTTCTTATACTTCTAGAGAAGTCCTTTTTGTTTTGCTTGTTCAGACGTGAATTATAGGTAGAGGTGATATGTGGTCAAGTTTTCCTGTAGACAAATATCAGATCACTATTTGAGGTTGTGGCATTGCCAATACAAACATGTTTTTTGAGTAGGTAAAAATGTATTACTTTGTGATTTTGTAAACATGTTTGCCACTTACTACATAATTGTTATGGTTCCTGACCTCAGTATTGAAGATGAGTCTAAGAGGTCTGAGTTAGCATATAAGAATTAATCACTGGGTCCAAAATAATTTATTTTGTTCTACCTTCCTTTTCAAATCACTTGGGTTGTTATTAGTGATATATGGGTGAATAAGTGTCCAATAAATATATTTGAGGCCAGCAGTTACTTGGACTCTGTGTCTGGGTGATTGCTTTATTGATTGCTTGTTATTCGCCTGCTTGCTTCTTTGTTTTATTTTAACAGGTTAGACCAAAGAAGGGAGGCAAGAAAGTAAGGGTATTGCATTTTCAGAAGTAGAGAGAAGAGGTAAAACATTGCTAGAGTAGGTAAAGGCAATACAAAATCTGTAATATATATGGTTTTGGAAGCTATTATGCAAACAAATGTCATCAAGCCAGTCTTTAAAACATTCTTATAGATATAAAAATGTGATGACTACAGGCTTCACATTAGGTGATTGACACAGTCTGAATATGGTGGTTTCAGATATATACATTTCAGAAAGGTAGGCAAAATGTGCAATTGAATGTAGAGATTTTGAGTCTGATATGTGAGCGTATGTGAGGGGCAGTTCTGCCACTAAACCTCTCTTGATTTTCCATGAGTTTAGATATACGCAAGCCATGTTTATTTTTACATTTTCAGCAGGTGTGACACTGGCAAGTGTAATGGCTTGGAGTATAGCATGGTTTCACCTTGATTGGTGTGTCCTAATGGAATATTTTCTGAAATGATGTGCGAAGACCTTGCATCATTATTTTTCCAAGTATGTATCAACAAAGTCTTGGCCTTATAAAAGTGCAAATAAAATGCCATGCATCGGACAGTGTGTTTACATTTTATTTTTAGTCCTTGGAAAGATTTATAGTTTTTGGAAGAATTGCTTGCTGCTCCTGCTTGTTATTTTTGACCTGATCATCCTAACTCAGATCATTCACAAAACTTTCCAGTTATTGCTTTCAGCAAGCCCGTGGTGAATTCTCTCAATGAAACACATTTGTTTATTCTGTGGGTGGACAGTGGCTGCCATCTAATGTGATGTTGAAAAGTGATTGCTCTGAATGATGCCGTCACTGTTGGATTAATCCTGCTTATTCGTATCATGGTACCCATCTGCTTTGGGGAAAAAAAGTCTTCACAGTGTGTATGTCTAACCTAAATTTTATTTTAATCCATTGCTTTCAGGTCTCTGACATGCTCATTTATATAATTTAAAAAATGAATATTTTTTGATAAGTTCTCTTCAGGAACAAATCTATCATTTCTAAAATATGCAAACTAGTATCTCTCACTGAGCTCCATCAAATCAAAGATATTTATTGGCAAATGTAGAAGTCAATTGGAAAAACAATGTACATAGGTTTAAAATTACTTCCTGAATTTGATTGTCATGGTTTCTGATGAGTTTTACTCCGGTTTAATTTTGATTTTTTCATATAGTATACCTATTCCTCTTGCTGTACTGCATTTTTTATCAGATTATCAATTTGCATAGCAAAATAGACCTGCTCCCTCCCCAAATTAGCTCTCTTCTTCTATTTTCCATGACAATTGCATTCTTAAATATTATAAGCCCAAATATCGACTGCCATCATACCTCTTGAAATACATTTTAATAACAACATGATTATTCCAGTGACATATTTCAACTCCTTGGAATGAGCAATCATTTTATTAAATATATTCAAACTCACGCTTCACACATACACACTTGGATGGTCTGTACAGCTGGAAATCCTTCTGTGTAATATGATTATGATTGCGAAAGCATGCATATGTTCCTCCCTCCCCTTCATGCTAAAAAGAAATGAATAGAGTGTAGACTGAATTATGTTGCTTAAATCATATTTGGACTAGAAACAAGAAAATAAAAGAAAAGAAGATGATGCAGGTTTTTGTAGAAGCTATCTAGATAAGAATGGCAGAAAGCTATGGATGTTTTAGAGATATAGATGATGTTTGACTGTCATACAGATTTTTTTCTAAACATTTTTCCTTCAGTGTTTTCAACCTTCAATAAATTCTACTTGTTTTTATTTTTCTAATCTGCATGCATTTTAAGTCACCACATATTTTCTTATGTAGAAATTTAATAGTTTTACTGCAAATGATGAACTATTTGCTTATTTCAAATCACAAATAAAATACCAATTGCATTTTCTAAAAGCTATGAGTGAAAAGTAGATGATCCAGATCTAGGTTTTCCATTCGGGTTATGTGAGAGATGTTCTTGTGAAACTAAGGACATCAGGAAAATTTATCTTTGAAATAAGATCATCTCAATGAAGAATAATTTTTTAGGTCATATTCTTAATTGAGTAGATATACTTTCCGTTAGAAATAACCACCACCTTTGAAATGACCCTGTTACTATCGGTGTTTGCTGTCCCTTTAACCACAGCTTTTGGCATTTTGATTGCTGTAGAAATGAATAGTACTCCACATTGTGGTACTCGCACCCATCATAAAAGGTAAATGAATGTTCTCGTAACACCAACTGGGATGGGGCAGATGTAGGAAGGAGGATTGAGCACGCGGGATAAACTGTTTCATTGACAAATTGAAACTGTGCCCTTAATACAGTGTTGTGTCTTGCTTGTCACCTATATCTGTTTTGTTTTATTCAAAGCTATTTCAAAAACACAAATACTCTTTTGAAACTGACAATCAAAATAACTCATTTCTATGTTTGATAAATCTTTTTTGCAGAGATACTTTATTCAAAATATGAAAATATGACTACAAAGAACTATCATTTCTGATTTGGGAGCAATGCATTGCTTGTAGGTTTTTGTTTCATCATAGAAATTTGTGAAAGATCATTAATACTTCATTTTTAATAAGATTTTTTTTTCAATTTTTGGTTAGGTCTCAAAAGGGTTAATATCATGGTATCACTACTGACATTTAAATCTCCAAACTAATTGAAATCCACTCTTCTTTATTAGAGTTTCTCTCCACTGTTGGCTCTACTCTCAGTAGTTTGCTAAAATCTCTTTTAAAAAGTAATAAATTGACTTTTATATGACCCACCAATTTCAAAAGGTATTTCAAAAGATTGTTCTCTTTTTGGAAGAATAAAAGACTTGAAGCAACCTGATAATACATTTTTTCTAATAGCCTCACACCCATAAGGAAATATTTATCCTTTTCCTGCACAGGTCAGTCTTAACATCTTCTCTGCAGACATGTCTGAGTCTTCTTTGCAGTAGAAGAATTTGTATTCATGCACTGGAATATAAACTCCTCGAAGGCAGTGAATCCTTCATCTGTGCAATCCCCTATGATGCTTAGGACAAAGCATGATTGATAGTTTCATCTACCTCATAAGTCTGAGGAACATAAACGAGATAATGTGTAGCTTCTAATAGTTTGGGGTAAATGCCAAGTGTGCAATTAAAGTTAGCTAAAGCCACATACACTTTAAAAATATACACTGTTCTTGTTCACCATTTATCTAGAGAATCTGGTAGCAACCTTGACATATAATAGGTGCTTAATAAATATTTGTTAAGTTACATTGAGATTGGGCTAGAATTTACCTCTCCTAGGGCAGCTCTTTCTGCTAATCTTTCTGCTAAACCATACACATTTTTTTTTTCTTTCAGCAAGTATTTATTGAAAGTTTCTTTTATATGCCAGAACCTAGCACTAGCACTATAAAGACGGTTAAAATAAATTCACTGTCTGTCTCACCTTCCAGCAAAGAAGACAGACACTTAAAACAAGTGGATATAATTCATTGTGGTATAAGTTTTGCAATCAATGTTTGTAGACAGTATTATGGGAACATAGAGAAGTAAGCTATGAATCAGAGATGGCTAAACTCATTTTAAAAATGAGAAGTTTGTTGAACAGAGAATGAAAGAAGAGCTTTGTCAAAATAGCACTCTGATAAGAAATTAATGCTTGAAATGTCACATGGGAGAATTAGAAGCTTCACGTGGCTCATGCAGAAGTATACTGGGGCCTTATTTTGAGTGCCAAGGTGTAAAGGGTATCTTACTACTGGGCTGAAGAGTCTGGATTCTTTTCTTTAGGCACAGGTGTTTAAGAAAGAAATTTGGTTGGATGGGAGATAAATTGGAGTAAGGAAGAAATTGAAGGTGGGGGAGAAGTATAGGAGTCTGATAGAATTTAGGAATGAGATGAGATGTTAACTAGGCATTGCAGTAGAAAATGGAGGGTGGTAAAGAGAGGGAGAATATGAAATATACTGTTCATCTTAAATTTTCTTACTGTCCCTGAGTAAGGGAACTAAGAAGAAAGCCAGAAAGCAAGGAGATCCGGATAAAGAAAGAGAAGCAAGCCATAAAGAAAAGTCTGTTCTGTATGCTAGTTAGCTAAGAGCCGCCATCCTTCTCCCTCATAATATAGTCCATGATTCCCCACAGTTACTGTGGGATATTTTTGTGGATCTTGCAGCCCCTATCTACAGCCCACTCTCTGGCTGTCCAGATTTCTGTCATCATCCTCTCACCCACATTGAAAGTGAGCCTATATCAGGGATCTTTCATTTTGTATATAAAAGATTGTTCATCTTAGAAACAGTGGTTATATGGTTGTCAGTCTTGGGAAAGTGACTCTGACCAGGAAAACACCGGGCCAGACAAGCCTGTTTAGGGGCTGTTTTGAGGTAATGGGAGCTCTGTGTAAGTACCTTTCATATATCACTGTGTAGGTGACAACCCTTACAAAACTTATTCTTTCCAAATATTAAAGAAGAGATGGTTCACTGAAGAGAAAATATAAGAAGCTCTTAAATGTATGAAAATGTTACTAGCCTCTCTAGTAATCAAGAAAAAGAAAGTAAGCACAGAATAGCATACTATTTTACAACTTTCAATTTGTAAAACTTAAAGTCAGATAATACTAAGTGTTATTAAGGATATGGAATAAAGAGACCCCTGTCACATGTTGATGTGGATGCATTTTGATACAACCACACTGAGAGCAATTTGGCAATATCTGGCAAAGTCAAAAATCCCCAATGATCTAGCAATTCCACTCTCATATGTTGATCCTTAAGAGAATGATAGTCATTCAATGGAACTCATGTTAAAGAACTAAATGTTACATATATCAACATGGATAATATTGAAAAACAAAAATGATGAGCAAAACTTCAAGTTCAAAAATAAAAGTCAAGTTCCAGTTGCGTGTTTGGCAAGATGGCATCTCGTGAAAGATAATGACAAATTTATAAACTTAAATCTTATGAATGTATAATATTATGGATTTATTATAGGTACACGAAAAATAAAAGTGTAAAACATACACTGGACATATAAATACCAACTTCAGAATAGTCTTTTTCTTGGGAGGATTGGGGAGTTCAGGAATATTTGGGAGCTTTAATTGTCCTTATAAGTTTTAATCCATCATCATCAATCAGTTCCACTGCCCGTTCAATTTTTCTTTTTGTCCATCAAAATAATTTTATTTAAATAATCCAAGAGAAAATGATTAGAGCTGAAACCAAGTTGAGAAAAAGGGACAGAGTATATGAGAGATTTGGGGTTAAGTTGCCAAGACTTAACAATTGGATGTATATACATTTGTGTGTATGTAGGAATAAGGAATCAAGGATAATTTAGTCAGGTTTCTAGCTTGGCATTGGATCATTGAGACAAAGGAAGAGGACTGAATTTGGAACTAAGAGAAATAGGTACCTAACTTTGTCTCAGTCCATAGTATACATTTTTTCATAAGCCTGAGAGATGATCTTAAAAACTTTTTCAGTAATCATTTATTAAATATCTGCCATGTACAAGGCACAATCAATTCAAAGAGGACCTTTAAATTTCTGCATAAAAACCCTATTTAGGAATATTTTTCTTTAAAGTTTATACCATTAATTTTTAAGCATCATAGTACAGTTACTCCTCCAGTAAATTCAATTGGGTAAGCAGTTTCAACTGAATACAGTTGAATGGAAGTATGTAGCCTTCATCAAGTTATTTAGTAACTATTTGAAAAAGAGTGAGACTCCATTAAAAATATCACACTGTATAAACTCATTTTATATTCAGAAGGGGATATATTTGCAAATTATATTCAGAAGAGAAATTAAAGGTAGTTATCGTGAAAACATCCCAAATATATGTAGTGCATTAATTAATAGCTGAGTAAGGATAACTTAAGACATTCTTCCTTAAAAGTTAATTAGTTCATACAATAGTAAAGGTACAGCTATATGGATAATTTCAGCAAAACTTTAAATAGAAATAAATATTTTTATAAAATTAGAAATATTGATGTATTATCTTGGTCCACCTTTTTCATACCTTGTCTCTTGATTTGCCTTTGTAAAAGGGAATGGTCACAAGCACCAGTGGGTGGCAGAGAACCCAGTTACTGTGTGGGTGCCAGACTCCTGTTTAGTCAGAACATTTCAACCAAGCTTTTATTTTTCTAGGCCCCACCCAAGTCCTCCGGTCAAAGTTCTACAGTTTAGTCCTGTTTCCAACAGAAACATGAGCTCCCAATCCAAAATCTCTGTATGGTCTCACTATTTCTCTTCCATAGATTTCTTTCCAAGACTATATAACAGACAAAGACCAGGACAATGACTTTGTCTTCCAATCCTGTGTGCTCAGGAGACCCTGTAAGCTCAGCTGGGATCCTTGGGTCCCTCAAGGGCATTAGACAAGGACCAGACTTTCATTATCTTGCCTATACTCTACCACACCTCAGTATACATCTATTATTTTAATTTTGCATATATCCTCCAATGTCGAAGAAATAAGCCAAAGATCACAGTAAAGTAACAATAAAGGCGTAATTCTCTAGAGACTTGAAAAAGACGTCATTTGTTGCCTCAGTATGGCTGCCAGTCAGCCTCTTTGATGTGAAGCATCTGTTCTCTTCAAGGAAGCAAGAAAGGTCTGGTTCTCCTTTCTAGTCTGTGAAGTAG
>NW_011888790.1:15441952-15443791 GCF_000151845.1 Pteropus vampyrus
CCAGTTTTATTCATAAATTTTTAATAAATACATAAAGTTATTTGTCAAACTAATTATTGACACTTTCAAAGCTGTTACCTGAGGCAATGATGCATATGTCACATTTGAGCACGTCAGTGTGTGCAAATTTCTTCAGTTTCCATTCATGCAAATAAGGAGCTATAGTGATGTTTTAATAAGCATTACCTAGTGTATGTTCATTGATTTTTAAGATTTTTTTTTACTTTATTAAAACAGATACATTCAAACCAAAATGATTCCTCTGAAAATAGAAATCTATAGTTGCTTAAAAATATTCAGTGATGTTCTTAAATATGCATATTTTCAGTTTACTTGGATTTTTATTCTTTAGGGAACACAATTAATATATGTGATCTTGCATGAGATCTGTTATTCCAAATTAATTTCATAATATCATTTTTTAATTATTTTTGTTCAGTGAGTAACATACTAGTATAAATAATGCAATATTAAAGTAATTCTAAAACACTATTATAATTTGCATTCAGATTCATTTTGATAACAGATTTAACTTCCTAACTTTATTCTTTTTAGAATAATATTAACTTTGTTTTCATCATTTGATGATAGGGAGGCGACTCAAAAGTATTCCAAGGACAGAAGAACTCAGGCTGTAATTTAGTAATAACAGTAAAGCCTATTCATGTGGCTTGGTATATTTCATCACTATTTTCACATCCATCTCTTCCAGGTTTAACCTAAGAAAGGCTACAATGCTAGTAAAGGTAAAGCCAGTTCACAAATCCTCGGCATCTAGGTTCAGTATTTGTTCAGGCACACTGACAAGAAGATTCTGTTTTATGTTTTAGAGATAATGAGGGAATGGAGAGCAAAAAAGAAGAGGAAAAAGACAGTGTTTTTGTATTCTTGTATAATATCAACAACTCCAAGAAGCAAGTATTGTTATCATTCCATTTCTAGAAGAAACTGAGGTCTCAAATGCTCACTCAACTTGTCCAAGTGCACACATTTCTGGGGTGGCATTGGAACCTAGACAGTGTGACTCTATAACCTCTAAGTGCTTTTAATAATTCCCTTAAGTTGCAATTATATTTAGGTACAGACACTTTGATAATAAAGTGATTAAGAAATAACTATCCCACAGAACCATCTAGGCTTTCGTCACTGGGCCTCTTCTATATCTGATGAGTAAAGAGTGGTCTTTCCTCCCCATTTCCTTTCTTCCTACTCAAGATAGGAAGAAGTCTGAACATTTTATCTATTTAGGATCTCTAGTAATTCAGGTTGTGAATACACTTCACCATCAGTTTAATAGCTGTTTAGTGGGAGTTGTGCTAAACTCCGTGAGGAAACATAATTCAGATATGTGTTTAGACATTAGATTCAAGATAATAAGGGGTGGTGTGATAACAAAGTTCTCTTAGGAAGACAGAGCAAGTGGCATTATTTTAGGTTTCCAATGTGGAGCTATTCATTGCATATGTAATTTAGAACTATCTTTATTTGGATTGGTGTTTAAAATTCAATACTGACCATCTGTATTTTTCTTGATAAGTATGGAGTCATCCTGATCAAAAGGTTTTTGAATGTCATAAATAGCTTATATTTGCAACTCTGTTTTTGGAAAAGAAAAAAAAAAAGATGTAGAAAAGTTGGAGAGAAATGCAAGTAGTAGAGTACTTAGAATTTTGGTATACATCCAGAGACATATTATCTAACCATTGAAATGAAAATTTTAAAATATGTATAGCAATATAAAATAACAAACATGCATGTGCTAGACCTCAAGAAAAATGAGACAAGAAAAATGAACTTGACGTTTATAGAGTATCTACTATGTGCATGTACTGTGCTACA
>NW_011888790.1:15443841-15499790 GCF_000151845.1 Pteropus vampyrus
CAAGTCCTCCGGTCAAAGTTCTACAGTTTAGTCCTGTTTCCAACAGAAACATGAGCTCCCAATCCAAAATCTCTGTATGGTCTCACTATTTCTCTTCCATAGATTTCTTTCCAAGACTATATAACAGACAAAGACCAGGACAATGACTTTGTCTTCCAATCCTGTGTGCTCAGGAGACCCTGTAAGCTCAGCTGGGATCCTTGGGTCCCTCAAGGGCATTAGACAAGGACCAGACTTTCATTATCTTGCCTATACTCTACCACACCTCAGTATACATCTATTATTTTAATTTTGCATATATCCTCCAATGTCGAAGAAATAAGCCAAAGATCACAGTAAAGTAACAATAAAGGCGTAATTCTCTAGAGACTTGAAAAAGACGTCATTTGTTGCCTCAGTATGGCTGCCAGTCAGCCTCTTTGATGTGAAGCATCTGTTCTCTTCAAGGAAGCAAGAAAGGTCTGGTTCTCCTTTCTAGTCTGTGAAGTAGGAGGCGGTGTCATTTGTTGTATGGAGCCACAATCTCCGTGTTACTGGATTGCAAGCTACTGACTGCCTTTGTTAACATGCTGAAGATATCATCAGCTGTCTTCAATAAAAGAGGATGTGTGTGAGGGAAGACATCAACAGTTGTAGTTGGGTTTCTGTTCCCCAGCCTATGAGTCACGGCTGGCAAGCGGCAATGACACCCAATAAGTAATCAGACAACTAGTCACCTGGACTTCTTGAATTTCAGTTATACAGCCAGATAATGTTTAAGTCTGTTTGGGAAAATTTCCATGCTCTTATTTGATTATGGAAAGGCTTTTTATTACCTCTTCTTCTGTCTAACAATATTTAGTCATTTATGGCTCTGTTAATAAGTTTCATTTGAACACTTACTACCTTCAATAATTGCGTGACCAAGAGAAGAATATTATTTTATGAAAGGATAGACATTTGATCTGATATGTTTTGTTCTATAGGAACTTCATTCTCTTATAAGAAACTTCATTTTAAAAGCTATAAAATGATATAATCCAGGATCTGGAAATAACCTCTAGAACAATGCTTCTCGAATTTAATGAGCATACAAAGCACATGGGGATCTTGTTAAAATTCAGATTCCGATTCAGTAGGTAGCACCTGAAATCCTGTATTGCTCTCGAGTTCCTAAGTGAAGCTGATGCCGCTCCCCAAACTACAGTTTTTGTAGCAAGGCTAGACAATCTGAAGGCATTCAGTCCAATGGGCATTCACTAAGCTACCCATGTGATTGCTGTGGAGGGGAGACATGACAGGCTTAAAAGATAAAGCCTATGTCTTTGAAGAGAGAAAACAACCATATCAGAAGAAAGTAGTCTATATCCAGTTTTATTCATAAATTTTTAATAAATACATAAAGTTATTTGTCAAACTAATTATTGACACTTTCAAAGCTGTTACCTGAGGCAATGATGCATATGTCACATTTGAGCACGTCAGTGTGTGCAAATTTCTTCAGTTTCCATTCATGCAAATAAGGAGCTATAGTGATGTTTTAATAAGCATTACCTAGTGTATGTTCATTGATTTTTAAGATTTTTTTTTACTTTATTAAAACAGATACATTCAAACCAAAATGATTCCTCTGAAAATAGAAATCTATAGTTGCTTAAAAATATTCAGTGATGTTCTTAAATATGCATATTTTCAGTTTACTTGGATTTTTATTCTTTAGGGAACACAATTAATATATGTGATCTTGCATGAGATCTGTTATTCCAAATTAATTTCATAATATCATTTTTTAATTATTTTTGTTCAGTGAGTAACATACTAGTATAAATAATGCAATATTAAAGTAATTCTAAAACACTATTATAATTTGCATTCAGATTCATTTTGATAACAGATTTAACTTCCTAACTTTATTCTTTTTAGAATAATATTAACTTTGTTTTCATCATTTGATGATAGGGAGGCGACTCAAAAGTATTCCAAGGACAGAAGAACTCAGGCTGTAATTTAGTAATAACAGTAAAGCCTATTCATGTGGCTTGGTATATTTCATCACTATTTTCACATCCATCTCTTCCAGGTTTAACCTAAGAAAGGCTACAATGCTAGTAAAGGTAAAGCCAGTTCACAAATCCTCGGCATCTAGGTTCAGTATTTGTTCAGGCACACTGACAAGAAGATTCTGTTTTATGTTTTAGAGATAATGAGGGAATGGAGAGCAAAAAAGAAGAGGAAAAAGACAGTGTTTTTGTATTCTCGTATAATATCAACAACTCCAAGAAGCAAGTATTGTTATCATTCCATTTCTAGAAGAAACTGAGGTCTCAAATGCTCACTCAACTTGTCCAAGTGCACACATTTCTGGGGTGGCATTGGAACTTAGACAGTGTGACTCTATAACCTCTAAGTGCTTTTAATAATTCCCTTAAGTTGCAATTATATTTAGGTACAGACACTTTGATAATAAAGTGATTAAGAAATAACTATCCCACAGAACCATCTGGGCTTTCGTCACTGGGCCTCTTCTATATCTGATGAGTAAAGAGTGGTCTTTCCTCCCCATTTCCTTTCTTCCTACTCAAGATAGGAAGAAGTCTGAACATTTTATCTATTTAGGATCTCTAGTAATTCAGGTTGTGAATACACTTCACCATCAGTTTAATAGCTGTTTAGTGGGAGTTGTGCTAAACTCCGTGAGGAAACATAATTCAGATATGTGTTTAGACATTAGATTCAAGATAATAAGGGGTGGTGTGATAACAAAGTTCTCTTAGGAAGACAGAGCAAGTGGCATTATTTTAGGTTTCCAATGTGGAGCTATTCATTGCATATGTAATTTAGAGCTATCTTTATTTGGATTGGTGTTTAAAATTCAATACTGACCATCTGTATTTTTCTTGATAAGTATGGAGTCATCCTGATCAAAAGGTTTTTGAATGTCATAAATAGCTTATATTTGCAACTCTGTTTTTGGAAAAGAAAAAAAAAAAGATGTAGAAAAGTTGGAGAGAAATGCAAGTAGTAGAGTACTTAGAATTTTGGTATACATCCAGAGACATATTATCTAACCATTGAAATGAAAATTTTAAAATATGTATAGCAACATAAAATCACAAACATGCATGTGCTAGACCTCAAGAAAAATGAGACAAGAAAAATGAACTTGACGTTTATAGAGTATCTACTATGTGCATGTACTGTGCTACATTTATTTTCTCATATCTTTCTAACATATAAAAATGTTGATGTTATTTCAATATTTCATAAATGAAAGAATTGGGACACAGATATGTTAGGAGATGTCACCAGGGTCATAGAGGTCGAGCAAGAACTCAAATCCAAATCTCTTAAAGTCTAAATCTAATCATCTTTTCCCAGTTGGTTTATTCTGAGCTATTCAACCCTCACCCCAGCATTGTTTTGGTTGACTATAATTGTTTTTAGAGTAGAGAGTGAAGTCACATGCATTCAGCTGAAAAATGCATGCATTGTGAAAATACTAAAGCATAAAAATAATTGTGAATTATTTTAGGCTGTATCAGAGAGTTGTCAGGAGAATTAACAGTTGACACCATCTGTAAAATGAAAACATAATCATAGCATAAACGCTTTGTATTATCTGATATTTGAAATATGCCAAAATATTAGCTGCTCTATGTTAGCCAGAAAGTTTTAGGGATGAGACAAGAGCAGAACAGCCCTTATTTGTAGATAGCAAGCAAAATATTTTCTCCCTTGGGAAGGAATTTTGTTGTTGGTAACTAATGTCTGAGAATTTGGAGATGGAACTCCTGTATTAAGCTAGTGCTACATAACTCATATATATATATATTTTTAACTTTGCCTTTTAGACTATAACTATATCGCAGTTAACACACATTACAGAAAAATCAATGTTTGAAAATTATCTTGCTTTTAAATAACAAGCTTTTCTTATAAAAGTAACTTTTTCAGTGCCATATTTTATTTATATTAATGTGTTTTTGCTACATTTATAGTAAACATTCACCATTAGAAGTTTATTTTAAAAAAACAACTTAATAAGGACTTTGTCTTATTAAACTACTTGGGTTAGATTTGGAAAGGACTTTAATGGTTGCATCCTATTTATTTTTTCTGAGTGTTTACCCTGAAAACATCAATAAAATTTTGAAATATACTTTATTTGTTTGTTTGTTTGTTTTATGTTTGTAGAAATGGCATGGAATATTGCTAAAGATGGGGAACAAAAAGTGGGTAGATATAGATTTGTCAATTTTTCCCACTTAATGTTTTATTTCTTGTTATTGAGTTGAAAAAAAGGTTTAGTTCTTTGCAGTTGAAATTGTATCACTTTTAACTTTTTTTCTCAGGAAAGTACAATCTGACTAGGTTACAAAGTCTCATATGTAACCTATACTTTCTCATTAAAGAAGAAAACTATTTCTCTAGTTGCCTGCCCTATTTAAGGTACAAAGTACACAGCAGCTGTTTGAAAATGTTTTTTTCCTTCCTAGTTATCTTTGTCTGTTAGTATAAATTGCTAAATTGCTTCCATAACATGCTTCCAGCCATAAGGGAATCATTTGAGTAAGTGGATGAAGATTTTTGTCTCTCATGAAGGAAAGTTTGTAATAGCCTTTTAATCATTTTCCTTCCTCTCTCTGGTCCCAGTATCCGGCTGCTCTCATGAACCTGGGAGCCATTCTGCACCTCAATGGCCGACTCCAGAAGGCAGAGGCCAATTACCTGCGGGCGCTACAGCTCAAGCCGGATGATGTCATCACACAGTCCAACCTTCGCAAGCTCTGGAACATCATGGAAAAGCAAGGCTTAAAGACTTCCAAGACCTGACACAGGAAGGCAGTACCTCGTCCTCCTCCAGATTTTAAAGTTGGTTTCATTAACAAACAGAAACTTCCCAGCAGTGCTATGACAAGAGCTAGATTGGACCTCACGACCAGGACTGAGGTCGCCGAGGTCACTGCCACTTCTAGGAGTATCCACTTTGTTGTTGGCACAGCCCTTAACACCAAAAAAGGGAGGGGGGGACACTGGAAACCTCCTGATATATGTAATTGTTACCGCAAGAACTAAACCAGAGCACTTAAAACAGGATCTTTTGGCATTCTTAAAGAGGCAGCGGGATCTAAGTTTAAAATTTTGTTCATTTTTGAAACTAATTTAGAAATTATATTGTTCCTTAAACACTGTGAGAGGAAGTCAGAGTACCCACTCAGCCACCGTAAACTATTAAGGTCAAGTGTTCACAGGGAGTAATTAAAGGGTAGTGTGAGTCCTAGTGAGCTGGCTGGTTGTCCTGACGCTGCTGTCTTCCCTTTTTGGGACAGCCTGCTTATCTGAAACTTAGAAAACTTTTTTTTTTTGTTAATACTGTGTCAGGATCTGTCATAATCTACAGTGGTTTCCTGACTATGCACATAATGTTTTATGATTTGGATGTCAGTCTTCATTCTTTGGGGCATCGTATGTTTTTCATGTTCTGAGAAGGATATGCAGAGTAGAGCAAACCACATTTCACACTGGTGTGGTAGGAGGGGTTGGGGAGGCTTCATATGTGTTAGGCAGGCATTTTTTACTTTAACATCAACAACATTTTCCCCAAAACTGCCTAGGAGAATTCATTATATCCTTAAGCTTTTGAAATTACCTTTTAAAATGGCTCTTCCTGGTTAATGCATATGCTTATATAAGGATCATATCAAAAGGGAACTTAAAAGTGTTCTAGTCCCAATAACTAACGAACAGCTATTAGACAAAAGCTAAGGTGGTTTGTGCTTTGCAGATGTTACTGGTTAAAAACTCATGTCTGCTCAAAGGAGTGTATAGTGATGGTTGCCAATGATTTTATGTTTTGGAAAAAGTTGGTATGAAATGCTAATCACTTTCTAATAGGTACCTAAGCAGCAATGCTGATGAGTTTTTAAGGAATTGTTTTAATCATATTTTTCGTATTTTGCTCTTCCCAAAAGACATAAAAAATGACTTCTTATTTTTAGCTGGAGTAGAGTGTAGCATTAGCCTGCGTGTTTCTAGTTCTTCTGCCAAGTGCTTTTCACAATTGAAAACCATTTTTCACTAGCGAATTTGGTAGTTTGTTTCATTACTTATTAGTAACCACTTCGATGGTCATTTCACAAGTAAGACTATAAAAAAAGTAGAGAACATTTATTGAACACTTTTAGACTTGCAGTCAAACTTTGCTACTAAAAATTAACTTTGTGAAAATAACAGCCCACTGTTAACTTCTTCATAAAGTAGCTATACAATACTCTACATATTTATTTATTTATAATTTTACCATAGCAAAATAACAAACAAAACTTGATCCGTTAAGCCAGATTTTTTGCAAGTGAAAATTAGCTTTTCCCCTTTTACCTTCATACTCCATGATTATGTGGGCAGCATCCTCATTAAAGGAAAGATGATCATGCAAACACATCATGCTATGTTTCTTCCATATTTTTATTTTTCTGCATATCAGAATAGAGTGGGATAAAGAATTTACAGTAGTGTTCCTATGATGTTAATGGTTTTGTAAGAAGGGCAAATGTAGTGAGAGTGATTTGCTGATGGCATTAATAAGAAGGCCCTCCTAATATGCATATTATTTAGTTAACATTTCATTGAAGGGCCAAAAGTTAAATTATATCAAAATCATTATGTTCTCAGAATGATATTTAACACTTAACAACAAACCCGTGGTCAAACCAAAAGTGTGGGTTGAAGTGTATTTTTCATCTTCTGCATTGGCAATTGCAAAAAAATAAATAAGGAATTTAATATAAGGATATAGAGATGAATTCAATGTTTAACATTTTAATTTATTTAAATAGTTATTGACCTATGATGACTTCTTAGTCTTAACACTTTATGTCTTTTTATTGTTATTCTTCCTTTCAAAACACTTGGTTCTTAATAGGTTCGCTGATTGCACAGTAGAGGCACTTCATGTTGACCCAGTTCCCAAGTAGCATTAATAATTGGGCCTGTGTCATAATATGCATGGATCTTTAATAACAAAATGTCCCTGACACCTTTCACTACAGGGCTGGGCTTAGACCAACTATGGGGGTGGGCTGGGGGGACTGTAGAACATGGTCAAAAAATGTCTCCGCTCAGGGATTTATGGTGGATTACTGCAGACAGTGCTAAAAATATAGAGCACAAGACAAGTTTACTAAATTAAAATTTTATTTTTTGAGAAACTGTTATTTGTATAAATTATCAAGATTTGTAGGCTTTCCTTTTGTAGAAATAATTGTTTTATGTGCCAGAGAATTTCAATTTTGTTTTCAACAATAAAGCATTGATAACAAATATGTCGTATAAGCTGTTTTTAAATCTACAGCAACAGCACTTACATTCTCTCAGATTTTAACAGAACGATGGGAAAGTTTTTAGAGGTAGAGATCGAGAGTCAAATAGAGACAGCAGCTAATGCTTAAGCAACAATAATAATTACTCATCAGTCTTTAGTAGATATAATAATGAGGGTTGCCAATATCACCAGATTTGCTGTTCAGAAAAGATGACATACTTTTTGTTTTGTCTTTTTTGATGAACTACAGAAAAGTGTTAGGAAATATCCAAGCAGGGCCCGTTCCCTGCTTCGCTGGGTGTTTGGTAAAAATGGCCATATTTAGAAGACCCTGATTCTTTAGTTCTGGTCCTGGAGGAAAGCACAACCATTTTTTGCAGAGAGACACAGTTGCAGCGCATTCAGGGGTCAGTTGTAAGGAAACCTTGGGTCCTAGACAAGGTGCAAACTAGCAGATAGAGAATGTCTTGTTAAAATTGTAATAGTCTTGTTAAAATTGCCATTATAAAATAACACGACTATGTATTGCCTAATTCCGTAATTATAGGATAAAATTTAGCTATAAAACTTTTCTGCTAAACATACTCTGGATGTTTGAGGTTATGTTTCAGCTTTACAGTTAAGGAAATCAGAGCTCAGAGGTATGAAATAACTTGTTCTGTCCCAAAACTAGCAGCCAGCGAGCCTGTCTCCATCTTTTCCTATGCTCATATGACCTGTGTCACGTAAGCACTCAGGCACTAAACCTAAGTCTAGAGATGAGGTTTCTTATCTTCCTTGGCATTTCTCCCGCTATTGCATCCTCCACCAATCACATTCTCTACCTCTCTCACTATAGATGATCATGAAGATTGGAGGAGATTGCTATGGTCTGAATGTTTATGTCCTCCCCCTAAAATTCATATGTCGAAAACTTAATGCCTATAGGTGATGGTATTAGGAAGTGGGGAAGAAGGGGAGTGATTAGGTCATGAGAGTGAAGACCTCATGAATGAGATTAATGCCTTTATGAAAGGCCTCAAAGAACTCTTACTCTTTGCACCATGTGAAGATACAACAAGAAGTCTGCAACCCAGAAGAGGGCCCTCACCTGACCATGCTGGCACCCTGATCTCAGACTTCCAGTCTCCAGAACTGTAAGAAATAAATTCCTGTTGTCTATAAGCTACCCAATCTGTGGTATTTTGTTATAGCAGCCTAAACAGACCAAGACAGAAGTAATGCATGAAAAGCATATTAAAAATTTAGATTGTGAAAGCCAAAATAACTTCAGTGGGCATATAGCTGAACCCATTTACTTTCCACCTGAGGAACATAAGGCCTCCAAATTAAGTGATTTAACCAAGATCCCAAAACTTGTTAGTGGCAGTTTTCAATAGGCGATAGAAATGTCAGTTGGTAAGAGGTCTTGCTGTGTGAAGTAATTGCATAATTGATTCCATTTTAAAATCGAAATATAGTTTTAACTTGCATCGAAGCACTAGACTCTGAAACTAGTGAGGCAGGGACTAGGTCTTTCTTTTTTGGCACGTTCTCAAGTAGTACATTGCTGAGTAGGCAAACATAAAATACATGATAAATGAAAATTGTATGTATCAATTTCTCAAATCAACTTGCTATTTTAAAAAATCACTTTCTAAAAAGTTGAGATTTGGGGATTCAATGACTCTTTTCATTTGATATTTTCACCTCAGTGATGACATTTTTTACGTAGTATACATTTCCAGTACAAAGAAAGGAAATGCATGGAAGTCTTGCTTAGTCTATTACAAGGAAAGAAACTGGGTTCCTGTGGATAATTTAAGAATTATAATAATTCCAGTTCATTCGTATTAATCTTTGGAATATTATTTTTCACTTAATTTAAACATTATTTTCAATACTAGAGAATTTACTTCCTATTATTTAAAACTCAACTGAGTTTAATGAAGGGGAATTGCTAGAAAACTTGGCTTAAGCATTAAAACAGCCACATACTATAAAGAGAGAGAAAGTTGAAATGGCAATACAGTTGTGCTAACTGTTACACTTGATTTTGCAGTAGAGAAAGAGATGCATGTATACCAGGACTTCAAGTTTTTGTTGTGTCTTTTTGGGTGGTCTTCCTGCAGGGTGCAATCAGAGGCCTTTGGACTGGCTTTCATTCTATCTGCCACTTCACCATATATTGGCCTTTTGTTGTTGTTCCATGGAGATTTGAGATGTGTTCCCCACACCCTTCCTCCAGAGTACTTCTGAAATTTGAAGTTTTTGTTAACTTGAAATTTCTGCGAGGGTTTTTTTTCTGAGTTTCCTAAAACATTCTCCCAACTTCTTACAACTGGTCCCTGATGTTATTGTGTTATTTGTCTACTTCAAAAGAGTGGAGAAAAGAGCTTTTGTTTAGCAAAAAAATCTTTGACCCAAACGAGAAAGTTATAAATGTGCAAGACAACTTGATGAGATTGAAGGGATTCAGAACAAGCCTCCAGAAAATGTGCTACGTTGGCATGTGGTTCATCTTGAGCTGAAAGTCAATCGAGACTCTGTTGGGCTCAGGAGAAACTTCTGTCACTCCCTTAACTGGCTAGAAGATTCTAAATTGGGGATCTTGCCCATAATAAGAGTTATCACCAGAGATAACTTTTTATGACCTATCTATATGGCAGAGCAAACTTCTAATTAATGAATATCTGCTCTTATTGTCCTACAATTATCCCTTCTCCCCTTTCAAGCCACAAGGCATCTTAGCTCATTCCTTAGTATGCCATATATATCTCATTTTACCTTTCTGTCTCTGAACCGCTCATGCATGTGGGATCTCTGACTCTGTCGTGTATGTGGGGTTCCCATAAGTATGTATGTAATTAAACTTCATTATCTGTCTAGTTAATTTGTCTCATGTAGATTTAATTATTAGACCATCTGAAAGCATATAGAAGGGTAGAAGAAAATTTCTTCCTCCCTCATGATGTCCTTGAAAAAATACCTATAGGAATCTAAGAAGTTAATATAATATTTAAAATGATATTTGGGAAATATTTCTGGAGCTTCTCAAAAGGAGAAAGTCAAAGTGGAAAAGGAAAAGATAGACACGTGGGAAATTGCCTGTTAATTGCCATTAGTAATAATTCACTTTCTGTTACAGAGGTAGAGGATTTGATTAGAATAATTTGAGACTGGTCCTTTTTAGTTGCCCAATAATCTGCCGAGATTGAGCCGCTATGTCATAGTGGGAAAAATGTGTAACAAGTAAAAGTGTGAACATTATAACCACAGGAGACATGAAAAATATCTTCAAACAATTTGAAATCTATACCAGAACTGGCTATATATTCTGATCTGAAATATATTTAATTTTTTTCTTACCTCCTTTGGATTTGACAGAAATATCACTCATCCAGACAAAGTTTCCAGCCATTCTCCAGTCAGATGGAGAAAATAGAGTTCTACATTTCAAGTAATAGCTCAAGACTTCTAGAAACACTTTTCTAATAATTTTCTATCATCTATCTTTCTTTTTTATCCTAAAAGACTCAAAATGAAATAATTCCTCCAAGAACTTTCTCTTGGTAATATCATTGAACAGCTAGAGACTATAATGAAAGCTAAAAAACCACAGTATTGAGGGAGAAATCAAGCAATTTGTTTCCAAAAATATTAAAACTATCAGAAAAAAATTAAAATGCTTATGTTTCAGCTGGGTGCTCCTCTCATATAGTGTAAAAGATTATTTATTACCAGAAAATCAGAACTGGGGAGAGAGGAGGGGATGAGTGGGTGTAAAGAAGTGATTACCTTTGATTTTAATGTGGGCCCTTTTTTCTAATCTCATTTAGTAAGTAATGACTGTATTGACTCTAGTAAGAATTAGATTTTAATTCTGCAGACATCAGCTTATTAAATTACATAGAGCCAATTAATGATCTCAATAGGTTTTCATTTTTAAACTATTTTTTTGTTGTTATTTTAAATATGTCATTATACTTAATATCTGGATATTTTATGTTTCCTTTCCAATAGACTTATTTTTCTCTAATATTCCTTTGCCTGTCCTTTATGATGATGACAATCTGAGAAATTTCACTGGAATTATGATGCTTCAAAGCATATTTTTAAAAATCTGTCTTATGCCATCAAATATTTAGATGTTACAAAATATTTTTATTGAAATTTAATTGAATAATTTTGCCTTATATAATATGGTAGAGTACATTGATAGCAATGTTTTATTATATTCCATTGAGTTTAACCCTCCTAGTTACTCTGTTGATAATATTTATAAAATGTGAATATACCAGCAAAGCCTATCTCTTTTTATGAAGTGAGTCAAGGAACTTTATTGGTTAATTTGTTTTCACTTCTGTTTATAGAACTAATTATTATTTGCACTTGTATCTGTTCCAAAACTTAGCTCTGTGAATGAATGATGCTGAAGATGAATTAGTTTGCTGCTGTTTCTCAAGTGACCATAAAGTGACACTCATAGAAATCATAATCACAACATCAGAGAACAAGAGGGAACATTGGATTTGCCCTCTGCACTTTAGACATGGAGAAGCTATAGTTTGGGGCAGTCAAATGACATAGCTAAGCTTACATATTCACAGAGGATCCAATGTAGCAGGTAAAATGTTGAAGTGCTAGCTGCAAGTTCCATGCTGCATGGCCCAATACCAGCCCAGAGTTGGTGAAAACATCTCTTCTTTGGAGTAGAGGGTAGACACAAAGCTTGCCAGGAAAGATTTGGTTGTGGATTCTTTATGGATTGCATACATGGAAGATATGACTACCTGAAACTCCTGTCTCTCAAAATTTAATTTGGGTCTTTGATTTTAAACCATAAACTCTTTATTTTAGAATAAATTTATGAATTATACCTTACCAAACATAACTGGTCTAAGTAAAAGTGGTACCCAGAAGCATTAGGGTAGATTAAACCATTTCCAAAGATCCATTTGTCATGTGATGACACTGCTTGGTTATTGCTTCTGACCTGGCTATGACATGTCAGTGATCCAGTGTTCATTTGCCTACTGCAGCAGGTACAAGGTGGAAGATCCCAATAGACATGGCCAAATTGGATGTGATCCTATGTGAAAAAATTGGCTAGTTTTTTTTCCTTTATTTTACCTGAGGCTATTCTACGTAAAAGTTTTTCTGGAGCGTACTAGCTAGATGAAACTCTTTATAGGCCAGAGAATAATTGTAAAATGTGAATAGCATGTTATTTTTCTATTGCAGTGTAACAATTGTAAATATATTTGTTACAACCTTTTACCAACCTTGTCCACCCTCTCTCTAATATACGCACACACTTATTATGTGGCCGAGAAGTCTACAACTAAACATAAGTCCAAATACAGATGTCTACACATTTGATCCTCTGGAAAATGAAGTCATTATGAGGAATGAGGCATAATTTAAAATGTTTCGATTAGTAAGGGAAATAAAGTGAGATCAAAGCTTTTGCTCTTAGATGAGTGATTTAAATCCAGACAAGCAAGAGTCAAAAGAGATGAGGGCAGACATTTCTTAAGATATTGTTATAAAAACTTTGGCTCATTTCTTTCACACTCACCGATGGCTGTCACAATCAAACTGCCACTGTGATTCACTGAATCACTACTTTATGTAGGTCACTTTCCTGTCCCAATTTTGGAAAAGAAACACCACTCAGATAAGGAGATGATATGAGGAATATAGCTTTCCATTTTTAGGATAACAGAAATTGCCAAATTGACCTTTAAATACCTTTGTTTAAATGTATATCATCCTGGAGATATTACCCTAATAATCAAACAGTACAGATCCTCTAATGCAGGAAGCAACACGCTCAATAATTCTGTGCACTGATGAAAATGAGGTGACCACTGGAACACCCAGTTACGTCAGCTTTTCTCCTTCGGCTCTAGCTCCCCAAGTGGCCTTGTATCCCATTACATGGCAACTCCATTCAACTTGTCCCTTGGAATTTCAGGGCAGTAGGAGCCCTCCCGTAAAAAAATCTGAATGAGCAGAGTTTTAATTATTTCATTCTTTCACGCCTAAGATTTTGTTTCTCTTGTAATTATATTTCTTGCATGCAGAGCATTTTACAGTTTTCAAAAGGCTTCATATTTTCTATATTTAGCTCTTTTAAACAATTCAGCAAATTAGACAGGAGAAACATAAAATTATCTTCAAATCTTAACTCCAGATGAGGATTCAGAAGCTCAGAGTGGCCATGTGACTCGCCCAAGATCACATTCAGTACAAAAGCAGGTCTTTCTCCCTCCTAATCTCAGGATTTATAGTCTAAACCCTAGGCAGGCATGATGGGTATGGACACAACCAATACACTAGGGGAGTTCTCCTTGTTTTGATTCTTTTAGTCTCTGAGGATCAGATATGATTCAAGAGCATTTCCATCTGAAAGACTCTTACTTAAAACTGGAAAGTGATTCCAATTGCATTTCTGCATGGTAAAAAGTTGAGGAAGAAACAGAGGATTACTCAATTATAAGACTACATGGGCTCACAAAAATAATTTAGCTTTTGTCCAACTACCTTGTTATCTTTCTCTGTTTGTTGGTACCGAGGGTTTGGTATTAATTGCTTCTATTTAAAATGTGCCTATTGAAGCTTTCTCTTGCAATCCAGATGTCAGCTGTGCTCAGCCTGATGTTGATGTTTGACCTCCTCATTTTCTACGGGATGTTTGATGCCGTACCCCAGTTGCTGTGACTACTCACCTCTCACTTCTTGGGGCTCTGAGCCCTGCTTCTGCTGTTCTCTCTTGGCTTTTTCTTCTCTTTCCTCTGCTAATCACCAGTTACAGAACACAGACTCTTTTCTGATTTCCCTATAAACCATTCACATTTGTATATGTAGATAGCTTTAAAGGTTTTAGGTGGCAGAGTGGATTTAATTGTATAACTGAAAATTGAATATTGAATATCCTTTTTTCTTCACATTTCTCTAACTACTACCTCCCCACAAGTGGAATTTCTCATTGGTTACCTCACTCCACAGGCTTTATCCCCCTCAGGCGGTGCTCTCTCCTCGGCTCACCCCAGTGTCAAAACTCCTGTTACCTTCTTATGCAAAGGCCTCCAGTATAAAGAAAGCAGATTATCCAGGTGTTTTTCTAAAACAAAGTTTGAAAACTACAAGCTGAATTTAGCCTCCACCCATATTTTTAAAAACGTGAACAAATATTTAAGAATTGAGAGTTTTCCAAAACACAAAAACAAAAACAAAAAACTCACCTAAGTTTCTGGCTTTTTGGAAATACAAAATATCTGGCAACTGGGGCAGCTTCATTCAGATAGGATTTCCCTCTCGTGTATGTCACCATCCTGCACAACTCCTGCTTTGGCGTGGCCTCTGGAGGCATTTGAGGACAATACTCCCGCTGTAATCAAAGGCAGTTCCTCCATTAACAGGTGACTGACATCTATTGTTAATATATTTTTTTCTCTAATACATGCATGGTCTTATAAAAGGATATTGGATATATTCAAAGATCATAACTACCTATAATTTAAAAAATATTTGAAAATTTCCATTATACCATTTCAAAAAAAATTGAGTTGTTTACACATTGTGGATATTATGAATAGTGTTGCTATGAACATTCATGTACAAGTTTTTGTGTGAACACATTTTCACTTCTTTTGGGTAGATACTTAGGAGTGGAATTGTAGAGCCACAGGGTAATTACACTTTTAATTTTTTGAGCAACTGCCAAACTATCTTCCACAGTGGCTGTACCTTTTTACATTCCCATCAGCAAAGTTTGAGAGATCTAATTTCTCCATATCTCCACCAATACTTGATGTTTTCTGTTTTTATTATTATTATTATTAATTATTGTCATCCTAGTAGGTGTGAAGTGATATCTCATAGAGTTATTTGCCTTTCCCTAACATCATACTATTTAAAAATTTTTAATTGTAATATCGATAAAGTTTGCAAATGAATTGGAGGAATAAAACAATATTATAAAACATTTTTCTCTTTACTCTCAAGTAGCTTTAATGTTATTAATTAATTCAGAAAACGCCTGACTTACAAAACTTAACTCTTTGTTGGTATTTGACTAATGTATTTTTATAATTCATTGTGCCAGAAAACAAGACCCCTTGTTATGAACCATATTGCCTCAGAACAGAGTTATTTTTTAAACCCCTTATCTTGCAACCTTATCCCATTCAGCTACGTTTATACAAATAGTTTTAAATGCCTCCTACTGTGGAATTTAATTTTGATTAATGAAAGCCGAGTCTCGAACCTACAAGAGTGTGCTGGTAAGGGACCAAAAAATGAGACAAATGTTTAAGAACATGCATATTCTATTTCACCTTCTAACTTTAACTGGAGATAATAAATGAACATCAACAAAATAGTCCATATGTAGGAATTTTGCTCTTGAATTTGGTACATTCATTAGGATTTTTTCAATTAATAATAAATGGTAACCTTTGAATTCATAAATACCTGATATATATAATTTGTAAGGTGATTAAAGTTAGTTTACTTAATCACTTTCTGAAGAGAAGTCTATGCCAAAATGCATTAAAAGTTTCATCCGTTTAGGAATTTCTTATCTGAAGGGCCTGTTTGCTCTCTCTCTCTCCATAATTGTCTTCAATAGAGAATTTGATTAATGGGCTGTTTCACTTTTCAGGATAAAGCTAACATTTTCCTTTTCCCAGCAATGCTAGCAAATTACTTGATTAATATCAAAAGGCTCTCATTCACACATAACCTTTGAATAAACAAGTTGTGATACTGTTGGCAACATGCTAAGAGGTATTCCTGTAAGTAGACTATAAAGGAAATTGCCTTTGTAATTAAATGTATAAAGAGAGAGACTGCTTTTTGCTTGCTGCAAATCTTTTTATTTTTCTTTCTCTTATAATGAGATTAGGCCAGAGCAGAATGCAGAATATCTTTTTCTATGCTGGGATTCCATTTGTATTTCCCTCACTACTGGAAGCCTAGGAAGAAAACTGACACATTCATGAAACATAAATGAAGTTTATAATTCATAATTTTAGGTCCGTCTAGCTTTCCCTTAAAGTATGGGCACAGGAAGCAATCAATCCCATGTTGATTGAAAAAGATAGATACCCCCCAAAAGACTTTCCTAATATTAATTACATGAAAACCAAAGTCTTGAAACCAGCTGCTCTAATGGAGCAGACAAAGCCCTTTATGACTTAGAAAGGATTCTAGTTTAAAATGAAGGAAAGAGAAAGGAACTAAAATAATATGCCCTGATCATATACCAGCTACTTTTATATAAGCTCTATTTTATATAGAAAATTAAACCTACCTTTTATTGCAGCATTGTTAGTTGTCTATCCAGTGTTTGCTTCTCCCTTAAAGACAATTATTAGAACTATTAGAACACCAACTTTGTCATAGCTTTTGCCCAAATCCAGTTGATGGGTTGTCTTTGGTCCAAGACAGAGGTCAGCAAACTATGAGCTCATGGACCAAATCGGGCTTACCATCTGTTTTTATATGGCCTGTGAGCTCAGATTGTTTTGTACATTTTGAATGGTTGAAAAAAAAAATCAAAAGAATAATATTTCATAATATGTGAGAGTTATATCAAATTTCAGTGTCCATAATAAAGTGTTATTGGAATATAGCAACACTCAATTGTTTATGTATTGTCTATGGTGGCTTTCATGCTAGAATGGCAAGACTGGGTGATTACAACAGAGACCGTATGGCCTGCAAAGCCTAGAATATTTACTCTCTGGCCTGTTACAGAAAAAGCTTGCCGACTCTGGGCTAAGCCAATCTTGATACTCCTGTCTCTTGCTTTTCTAGGCAACAATCCAGCTGGCAGTGCCCATGTGACAATGAAATGCAAGCAGAGGTCTGCTGGGGGAATTCTGGAAAGGCTCTGCTTTCCTCTTAAAAGGCTGGCATCTTAACTCCTCTTTAGGTCTTGAATATGAAAGTGAAACCTGAATGTGAGAGTAGCCATCTTGCAACCATGGGGTGATGAATATAAAAGTAAAAGCCAATAGCCTGGAGGAAAGGAAAGACGTGAGTCCCTGATAAAATTATTAAGCAGCTGAATGAAAGCCAATACCTGCTTATTGCCAGACTTCCTGATTCTTAAGAAAAAGTACTCTTGTGTGAAAGGCCATCTTCATTATGCATTCAGTCACTTGAAGGTAAATGCCGAATGATCGACATGCCCAATTCTTTCTTCCTTTAGGCAGAGAGGCTATTTGGTCTCAATTATATATGAAGATTGTGAGACTGGAAGACCCTTCTTGGTATTTGTTCAGTATGCAATAAGTAAGTAGGCTTTTAATCTCTCCACAGGTGAAGCCAAACTTGAGTTTGCTCATTCTAACAAACTAGTGTCCCCAGCAGCATCATCTTGACATTTGGGGAAATGATTATGAGAACAGTCCATTTTCCTTTATTCCTCCAAATAATTCACAGCAGGAGGTCTCTGCGTTGTTGTAGTGGTGCCTTTCACCAGAGTTAGGAGTTCCATCCTCTGTTCTTCCATAATGTTTAGTTTAGAATGTCATTTCACTCGCTATATTATGTTATATGTATTATATCAGTTTATATACTCAGCTCTAGAGGCCTTTAGGACAACACCATGTCTCATTCTTCACTATTACTCTAGCATCTAGCACAGTGCCTCATACGTTATTGATGATGAAGGAATGAATGGAAGGACAGTAGGCAGCACAGTTGTCAGATGAAAGAAAACAATGTGGGACACAACAAATATATTCTTTAATATATCAGATATTTATTGAGAGCCAAATACATGCCTTTTTTTCTGGGCGATGGGGATAAAATGATAAGTAAAACCAACATCATTATAAAAGCTGACACTTATTGAGCACTTACTAAATGCCAGATACTGTTCTAAGTACTTTACAAATATTGATTTATTTCATATTAACAATAATTCTATTGTCATTCCCATTTCACAAATGAAAAACTTGATAAACAAAGAGTTTCAGTAACTTGCTCCCAATCACACAGTTAAAAGTGATCAAGCTACAATTGGGATTTATATCCAGTAGGTCTAGTTCCAGGATACTACTTATTTATTACCATACTTTCAAGGTGCTTCTCTGATATATTAGGTGCAGGGAATACAGTATGAAGAAAACCATTGCCTTCCATCATGGAATTCTAAAGCAGAATAGCATAATAACAAGATAAACTTTGCATAATGGAGATCTAGGTCCAGTCCGCTGGGTTTCAAGTCCTGGCTATAGCATGTACTGTATAACTTTGAGTATATTAATTAATCTCTCTGTACCTCAGTTTCTTTATTAGTAAATGGGATCATAGTAATATCTAACTCATAGGTTTGATGTATGGATCGCATGAATTAATACATGTAAAGTACTTAAAACAGTGCCTGGCATTTTTGAAGTGTGAAACGGGTTAGATATTATTACTGTTTTTGTAGTTGATAGTTTTATAATTATTACATTGTAATAATAATAACAATAGCTATTACTTCTATATCTATACTCAGAGGACATGTAGTAAGACCGTAAATGATCTCACAAATAATCGTATAATGCCAAGTAGTGATTAAATATTAAGCAGGTATATTAGAGTTCTCCAGAAAAACAGAACCAGAACCAATAGCATGTATTGGCTCATAAGAAGAATCGGCTGACAAGATTATGGAGGCTAAGTCCCAAAATCTGCTGGAGACTCAGGAGAGCTGACGGAATAGTTCCAGTCCAAGTCAGAGAACCAGGAGAGCCAAAGGTATTCCATTCTGAGTCTGAGTCTAAAGGCAGAAGACCAATGTCCCAGATCAAAGACAGTCAGGCAGCAAGAGAAAATTCTCTGATATTCGGCCTTTTGTTCTATTAGACCCTCAATGGGTTGCATGAGGCCTCCCCACATAGGGGAGGGCACTCTGTTTTACTCAGTCTGCAATTCAAATGTTAATCTCATCCAGAAACACTTTCACAGACACACCCAGAATAACATTTAACCAAATGCTGGACATCTGTAGCTCAGCCAAGTTGAAACATAAAATTACCATCACAAGGCTACTGTTTGTCAAGTTGGCACCCATTCACATCTCCTTGAAACATACTTAATCTACCAAAAAAGATAAAAACAAGATCAGAATTCTGCCTAACATAACACAATTATCAAATAGTATGCTATGAAGTCAAAACATCTTATGTTACATGATTAGGGAATAATAGAAAAAAAAATGGTATTTGCTTAGTATACTCACACACAAATATTCATAACAAAAAAAGGAAGAATATGCATGATGATTATAGTCCTTATTTCTGTAACTGGTTACATGTTCATAAGTGGTATCTATACCTACCTTCTTCTACCACCCATTCTATGTTTCCTTTGCCTCCAACAAGTACCTCAGCTGGTTGTGGTTCTTTATCTGGTAGAGGGACCCAAACCTTCACTCCTGAGGTTTTTGAGCCATTAGTAGTCCTGCCTGGATTGGGTGAAGTTTTCCATTGATCTTAATTACAGGGCATGGTAATACCAAGAGATGCCCTAAGGCAGGGGTCCCCAAACCCCAGGCCATGGACTGGTATAGTCTGTTGCCTGTTAGGACATGGGTCGCATAGCAGGAGGTGAGTGAGCAGTGGGCCAGCGAGCAAAGCTTCATCTGTATTTGCAGCTGCTCCCCAGTGCTAGCATCTCCACATCAGCTCCACCTCAGATCATCAGGTTTTAGAGTCTCACAGGAGCACTGGTCCCTGGTGCCAACAAGGTTGGGGACCGCTTCCCTAAGGGATTTCCTGAAACCCAGACATACTTTTCCTTACCTCCATTGTGGAACGGCAGTCCAATTTTCCTTGATAGTCAGGATCAGTCATCGCAGGCAATACTGTAAGTCCCTTCTTTGCCTATTGATTCAGAGGCATGAGAAGTGTAAAGTGGCTGGATAGCAGTCTTAATTCCCAGGTCAATGGAATGATTATTTCCCTGTATGGCCACCTTTACCCTCTGACTTCCTGGATTTTTTAAAAAACTGTTTTGTGTTGTGTTAATGTTTGCTGCTGTGAGGAGATAATGTGATGGTGAAGAGACATGGACAAAATTATCGCTGCCAAGGGAAAATATGTCTGATTAATGGGGAAGAACAGTCTTGTCTTGGGCAGTTCTCCATTGGTCAGGGAGCAGGATTTAAGACCTAGGCCTGGAATCAGGAGAGAACTAAATTCTGAAGGAGAAAGGAGCAGAAGGCTCTAGTCATGTGCTTCACCCAAGGCCTGGCAAAGCTGTAAGGACCCAAGCCCAGACAGTCAGCCTTGCTGAGCCATCAACCCATGTACTAGAGGTAGAATCAAAAGCCAGAGTAAAGAGCCCTGAATCAGAATCTGGATCCAGCCAAGCAGTGGGTAAAAATGTGGGAGCAAATCAAGATGGTTCATACAGTGGCTATCACAGTGTCACTGGTTACTTCGAGTGGGCCACAGCCTGGCTATACTTCTCCAAGATACACAATGGACTATGATGCTTTAAAGTATAGAGTAAAATTTGGGTAGAGAAGACAAGAAGCATGCTCTGATATTCAAAACACCATACTTGTTAAAGACCTAAATGATTTCATTTTTATTGTACATTTTCATTTCTCTACAGAGCTATTTATACTTTCATTCATTCATTCATTCATTCATTCCTTATCTATCACATAAGGAACAGGAAATTTAAAAGGCCCTGAGTAATAATAATAAAAAAAAAAGATACACTGGAAATAAAACTGTAGAATTATGAAAAGAAAAAAATGAGATAAAGTAAAAACACAGGGAACCAAACCATGTTTTTGTTTAATTTTTCAATGTTAAATGAAAACTCTCAAGAAAAATATGACAGAAGTCCATCTCATAATATCTTAATGGGTAATAAGGTTAAAATGAAGACTGAATTGGTTTTCAGGAACCCAGAAGTCTCATTTCTGTCAACTTCTTCAAACCAATTAGGAGCCCTTGGTCTCAATTTCCTCTCACATAAACAACACATCACTACTTAGAGAAAAGGACCAAAGTTAAGAATAAGCAGTCTCTAAGTTTTTCCCTGCCATTTGACCTTGGAAAATTTATTAAACCTTTCAAATCTTCAGTATTTTCTTCTGTTAAATGGATATAATGTGGACTTTAAACAATATATGTGATACATTTAGTGAAACACTACATGACATTTGAAAATGTTCTATTACGATAGCTGTTTAAAAATAAGGTATTGAAACAAGTGCTCTTTAGGACCTCATATCGTTCAAAAACTCTGATTCATTAGATTGACCCATTTATCATGTGAAATTTTAATAAACATTACTCTTTTATCAGTATTTGCCAGAAGAATTTATCTCCGTATCACACAATCACACAATTGATTGTACTCTTAACATAACCACTAGGGAGCTCAAGTAAAATAAATACAAGCTGATAGCAAAACTGACTGTAAATGTTTGTAAATCCTAATAAAAGAATGGGCTATGGATGAGAAGCTTTGCCTGCTTTCAAATGAAACTAATTTTGAGACAAAGGCTTAAACCAAAATACTATAGTATAAAGGAAAAGTACATAAGAGCTCTCTCTAGCTCTTCCTCCCATCATCTGTTTTGCAAAACACCATCATAATTCTAGTAAAGAATTAATTGGAAAGCTACTTTGGATCACAAGAAATTATGACAAAAGGATAACTTTTCCAATGAATGTCATTGAAGTTTATAGGAAGAAAAAGAATACTTTTTCTAAGAGAGATGCTGGTTTGGGGGTATGGGGTGGAAAGTATGTGCTCAGCGAGATGTGTTCTGCAATGGATGGTCCTGATAACTTCTCAGATGCTGCCAAAAGAATAGAAAAAGAATTAAGGATGGAATAAAGGCAGGATACACTATGTATTGAGGACCTAGTAAGTGATTGAAACTATGCCAGAAGCTTCACTTTGTTTTCTCACTTAACCTTTACAATACCCTGAAAGGTTCAGTTCTTTCTAATTTACCAGGAGAGAACTGTGATTACAAGAATTACGAAGATTGAGTAACTGCCCAGGATTCAACTGATGATAGATAAGCAGATAAACCATGATAAGAAAATGAGTCTGTCTGACTGTAAAACTTACACTATTTCTCCTCTGCCAAACTGAGAGAACGTTTCTCGTGGCAAGTCATCTGCAGACCTATTTCAGTTGGGCTTGGATGCTATTTATCAGCACTACAGTAGCTGCCATCTTCATGATGGGATACAAGGCACTTAGCTGACCATGCACAGAGAGGATCGTACAGCTGTTTGTTTGTTTGTTTGTTTGTTTGTTTGTTTGTTTTTAATCTCCTTAGTGGGGGGTGTCAAGGTGGGAGCAGCAATAGTGAAAACAGCCTGAGGCAGGGTGCAAGGATGCCCACAGATTGCATCTTCTCACTCCTTTTTCTCAACTACTCTGCAGAAAGAGGTTGCTGACAATAATAATGTTAAAAATATCTTGTACACAACCGGTGTTTTTATCATTCATAGAGAACTTTCATATACATGGAATAAACATACATAACTTTATGTATATGAGAGTATGCATACATACATTATTTCATTAATCTTCATAGCCATGATTAGTGTTTGCAAAAAAGACACTAAAACAAAAGAATCTAAAGTGCTAGCAAGTGACAGACACAAACACAAACTGGGTCTTCTAACTACTTTTCTAGTACAATCCCAGCACTCTCTAGAAGATATCTGTCTCTTTTAATATAATTTTCCAATTTCACAGGGGAATCGCAAAGCTTACTTCCTTTTTGAAATTAAGATCCTCTACTTCCTCAGAAGAAAGCTTCTATATACAAAACATAATGGCATAGTAATGAGCTTTCCTGACTAAATCAACCATCTATGTGTACCCTCAAATATTACTCTCCCTTTGCTTCCTGTGGCATCCAAAGTAAAGCTCAACAGGAACAGTAGGAAGCTGGGAGAGGTTAGAAATTGGATGTTCAAAAAGGTTGAATAACATATAAGAATAAGCCCTTATGAATGGTGAAATCTTGGTTTAGAAATGCTACCTTTTTGGAAGAGCCCTCAGGGTGGAGAGAAGTGACCCTGTTACTTAGAGACAGATCTGGAACTATGAGCAATCTCTCTCTTTTCAGTTTTTGTCTTTCAAAGTGTATGATCCTGCTAAAACAGTCCTTGGCCAATTGAATATCCATTGAACAAAAAACATAGATGGCATTCTGAGTAGGTAGGAGATTCCGAGAATATTTTCAGATGAAGCTTCTTCGTTTGTGCTAATTGCATTTGATTAATATATCAGTATCTTGAGAGCAGTGCAAGGTATCCATGGCAGATGGAATTAGCATGTATCAGCAGTTCAGTATAAAATAATTTCTATCCACTTTGTATTTGCTGACAACAGATGAGAAACAGCGTTGTGCAAATGTAATAGAAAAATCCCTTTTGGGGCTCCTGATGAATCATGTTGCGAAACATAAGATTTGGATACAATGATATATTCGTTTTTATTTCTTTATTGAAGAACATCAAGACCTAAAAAAATGGAAGACTAACCCAGTTCCTCACAGATATTCAAAATCATAGAAAGGGAGAAAAGAAAAGATCTATGGCAATGATTTTGAACTAATAATGAAATAGTAACATTACTTGATCTCAAATTACTGCTTTTAAATCAACTTGGGAAATGACATAACCATATTTAATTCCTCTGAGAAGAATTGTTCAGTTCCAACCATCTGCTAAATTAAGCAGCAGTGATTATAATGAACAGTTACAACAGACCTGATACAAAAGGGGATCATAACTTTATGCATAAAATGAAGTCCTAGGAGGCTACTACATGCTCAAAGTTGAAGATCAAAATTAGGAGAACAGATTTTTCAGTGTCCTGGAACTCTAGGGGTGGCGAAGGTCAAAGTGCAACATCACATGTCCTTAAATTCTTTATTTCATTTTAGGAAAAATTAGCACCAAATTCTATCAAATTTCTAGTTTTCTAGATTTTTCTTTTACCATGTCTCATCGGACCATTAGTTTTCTTTTTTCTTTTTCTATGTGGTAACCTAGATTTTTTTTCTTAATTCTTTATTGACTCCCTCTCTGCACAAGTGAAAGAATCTTTAGTATAACTTCTGACAAACTTAAGAAGAATCATCAGATTAAATTAGCCAATCTAAGTACTATTAACCCTGAGAGATGTATTATTAATTAGTTCAGCAGTTTTCTTCTTTAGTACTTGAAAGGGTGTTGAATGTTTCTACAGTTTTCTGTCAGTGTCTACAGTTCTACACACATTTTTCCATGGAACTGGTTGTCTCAGATTAGTATTATTGAGGTAAAATAATAGTAATAATAATAATAATAATTAATAATAATAATAATAATAATAATAATAATGATTTTGTGGGGTCTTACCTGCTGTGGGATGCTGCCTATGTTCATTCTTCAACCAGGGAACCTATTTTATAGTACAAAGCCACATTATTGAATATTAGCACCAAAAAAAAAAAAATGTGTTTACATGTAGCCCCAGATTCACAGAAAATAAAATGGCTCAGACATTCTTTTCCCTTCAAATACCAATAAAACTAATATTATAGTGGCACCAAAGCATATGAAAGAGAACTAATTTATGTTTTAGATTTTTGAAAGACATGGTTCTAATCATGTTGCTGCTCTACTGACAGAATATGAAAGCCTGATAAAAGGGTGACCTTCCTTCCCTTCCTTATGCACACGCCTGCCGCTGTGAAAGATATTATTTATGAGTCTTCTCAACAGTCTCATTCATGAAACACCTTAAGTGCACTTTACAGTCTATGAAGCAAAGAGTCCTGGAAATTGATTAAAAGCACTAATTACTGTAATTGTGTTTCTAGATGATTGACAGGGTAGATCCTGGTGAAAACACGAATTGTTTCTTCTACTCAAGCGACATGCTCACATATTAATTTACTAGAATTAATTTACTAGAAGATTCCATAATGCAAATAATATTCAGTTTAGGAATTTTAGTGTGTTTAATAATAACAGTGCTCCTAAAAGGCCTTCCTTCCTTCTTTATCATTAACTATTCCTAGTGGAGTCAAAGTGAAGATTTAACAAGGCTTTCTTCCTCTTTCTGGGATGAGTATATATCCTTAATGCCATTCTAGAGATATTGGGATGATTCATTTTAAATAATATTGTACTTTGTGAGACACAAAGACCTATGAGAAAGTATCTGCCCATCTCCCATCAATCCATCCATCAATCCACCTGACAATCCATCTCTTCCCTAAACATTTATTCATTTAACAAATACTGTATTTCTTAATCGCTAACATGTTCTAGGTACATAGTGAACAAGAAAGGGAGTTTGTTGCCTCACGTGGGTTATATTCAAAACAGAAAAGACAGAATGTTGAAAAGAATGATTGATCAGGTTCAGCAAAGGAAGAAAGATTTCATTTGGGTGTCTCTCCTAGTGACATAATATCCTAGCTCATGGACTCTTAGCCTTTCTTAAATGTTCTGCACTCCAGTAGAAACTGAGGCAGAAAGCTCCAGACTTGCAAGAACACGTGGGTTGGTCCAGTGTATGTTTCTGTGCTAAGCAGGAAGGATGGATGTCAGGAGAGGGAAAGTGCTTGGTGAAAATGCTGGCAGTGTGCCAAAGAGACACAAACAACCATAATTTTTGCTGAAAGGTATAGTATTTCTCACATGACAAATGTTAAATTGAATATAATTCTGCTTGTTTAAATGGCAGGTAGTTGAGATTTTTACTTTTACTTTCAAGGATGACATAGAGAGAAAAGAATACATGCACATCGTCTGGAGAAGAAGATATTAGTGAGATACTGATCCTGGACCTCCTTTGTATTTCCTAGGAGCAACAGCCTTCTGAGACTTTTGCTTCTTCCATGGGGCATTGCCAAGAACTACTGTACGGCTCACAAAAGAATCCCATCTGGGGATTCTCTCCCTCCCTCTCCTGCCTTGTGGTTGCAAATGCTGCTCTGGAAGACAGAAATAAATTTGCAAGTAAACAGGCATTTACAATCTATTTCAATGTTTACAGTCTAAAATTTGTCTTTCTACCTCAGCTTTCCCACTAGTTGGTCCATGCTGAACTAGCTCTTCAATTTTAAAGCAATATTTGCACTGTATTGAAGAAGAACCAGGTTATACCTGAGCAAATCTTCTGGAAATCAATGCATTTGATGAATTATTTATTGGAACTCTTGGGGATATAACTGCTGCCTTGACTGTAGCTTTAGCTTTGAGTGAATCATGAGGCTAGGCTACTGGCCCCAAGGAGTGTTTTGGGTCGGGGGGAGGGGAGGAAGAAATAAAGTGTGTAATTTCAGTTAAAATCCCAAACCTATGTCCCTTCTTCCTCTGCTCTCCCTCTCTTTCTTTCCAGATAATCACTATCCTAAAGTTGCAATATAGCATTCTTATGCAATGATGCATTATCTAGTGAATCTCAAAATGTGCAATTCCCATGACCTTGCAATTTTTTTTCTAGGCCTCTACTTTAGAGAAAATCTCACACATATGCACAAGAGACATTTTCAAGAAAATTGCAGCATTGTTTATTGCAATGAAAAAGCAGGACTAACATAATAGCACTCAGTGGAGGGATGAATAAAGAAATCCTGGTTTTATCATACAAAGGAACCCCATTCATCAATTGAAAAAAATACCTTGGAGCTTACGAATTGATGAGGATAACATTAAAAAATAAGATGTTTAGTTGAAAAGGCTAGTTCCAAAGGAATATGTAGTATATATTTCATGTATAAAAAATTTAAAAATATAAATAAAATATTATCTATTATTTATAGAAGCTAATATATGTAATAAAAATATGAAAACATTGAAGACTTCTAAACGGGGAGATATATAGTAGAAATTGCATTTTAAAAGCTTAGTTTTGAGAATGTAATCACAAGGGTAGACCAGTTAGGAAGCTATTACAGTAGAGTAGTTGAAAAATGATTGGAACTTTGATTAGGGAGAAAAGTAGACAGATTCTAGAGCTATTTAGAAGGTAGAATTTTTAAGATAGAGAGTTTGGCTACGAGAGTGTGAGGGGTGGAAAGGAGTCAAAGTCAAAGGGCATTCAAATTTCTGGCTTGAGTAACTTGGTGCTTTTGTTTACTGATGTGGAGAATAAAGATTGTGTGCCAGCTTTGGGAATGAGTGGAGATAAATTCAGTTTTTTAATAATTAATTTAGATTGCTTTCTCCAACTAGAAAAGTCAGAATGCATGAGAAATGTGTCTGATGGTCAATAGAAAATTCTAAAATTGAAATAAAGTTTGAGAGTCATCAGCATATACTGTGGGAGGTAATTAAATTTATAAGAGTAGATGAAACTGATTAGATGGAATATACAGGAAGAGAAGAAAAGATGTCCTAGGACTAAGAACTGAAGAACACTAAAATGTAATGCTATTGAGGGAAGCTGAGAAAAAGAGGACATGGAAATAGAAAATAATAATAGCAGTAGTAATAATAACAAGAAGAAGAGGTGGGGGAGAGTATACAAAGTCTTGGAAGCCAAGGAAACATTATTTCCAGAAAAAGAAGGTGGCTGTCAGTTTTGAATACTGGTGATGATGCTTCAAACAAGAGGATGAATGAAAAGTATCTATTAGATTTTTTCTATGTAGAAGCCATTTTATGTTATATAAAAGTGAGCATTTTCAGAATGGTTTGGGTGAAAGCCATTTGGTGTGGGTTGAGAAGTTAATAGAACAATGGAAATGGAGATAAACAATATATACAGATCTCTTTTTTAAGTTCTTTTTTCTAGGAAGAAAAGGACAAAAACAGGTAAGAGCTTGGGGACTAGAGAGCTAAGATGAAAAGAATAAATGTTTTGTTTTGGGTATATTTGTTGCTTTAAGATGAGGCCAATTCAAACATGTTTAAGTTCTGCTGGGAAGAATTCAGTGAAGAGGAAGATGCTGAAGACATAGGAAAAAGAGAAAATAACCAATGGCGTGAGTTTCTCCAATTAAGGTAAAATTCAAAGCATTCAATAATGATTTCTTGTTGAATTAATTAATAAATGAATAGGAAGTAGGATGTCATTTTCCCCAAACAGCAGTAAAAGGTAAAAGGATAGCTGTGGATATCAGCAGGTTTCCTGATTTGGGTAGTGGGAAATTGAGAGTTTTCACATCTGATTACTTCTATCATCTCTTTGAGGTGGGAGGTGAAACTATCTATGGAGAGAAAGGGAGGGGAAGGATTTAGAGGTTTTAGGAGAACAGAGGTTGCAGTAGTTGTGGAGGATGAAATGACTTCTGCATGGGAAACAACATAAGATTTCTGTTACTGTTTAGTTCCAAATTGAGGTTGGAGATTTTGAATTTATGGTGGTGCTAATCTCCTTGGACCACACCTGTGTATCTACACTCTTTTCCCTTTAGATTAATTCTTTCGCAAGTCTCCTCATTTTTTTCCTACAGACAGACTACCCTGCCAGATGTGCCACACATGTCTGAATTTATAATCAATATGAAGCATAGATCAGCTTCAGGGAGCCCATGCTGTTTTCTTAAACTGTGCCTGCATAGTTAGAAGAACCCTATATGATGGCAATATTCTAAAGCTTAGTTAGCTCTTAGTGTGTTATAAGCATTCATAGACTTCTAAATTTGCTATGTTTTAAAATCGTGAAGAAAGAATTGAGTATTTTAAAACTTATAAATGACAATGTGAGACCAAAGAGTTCCATTTTTCATGAACAATTTTTATAGTCTGTTACATAGATTTCATCAACCCTGTGCTGGAAATAAGGGTCCTGTTGTGTGCTTCTCGAGTGTGGCAATGTTTATGTTGCACACATTTTTATTGTTGTTGTCATTAAGGTATAGTCTTAATATGGGAAAATGTAATAAGTATTTAAAAGTCTGAGAACACTGTGTAGTATTCTAGTATGGTTACTGTAGTCTGATTGACTCAGCAGCTTATTGACACACATTTGCTTTTCCATATATTCAAAAGAACCAATGTTTTCTTTTTAAAAGTGACTTCATCTTCCATCATAAATGTCTGCACTCTAATGTTTAGTGAGAGAATTTCTTGGAAACCAAAGAACATTTAGTCATTTGGTGTGTATGTGGGTGTTTTTCTCTTTAATTTATGAAGTCCTTTGAGTGAGTAAATTAAAAAGTGGTGTGTTAGTATTCCACATTTTGTTATTTTTGAGGAGAATTTATTTCATAAGCAAGTTTATAATTTAAACAGGGCTTGTGATCTTCTGTGAAACTTTTAGTTATATCGATGCCATGCAAACTAGTCGAACCATTTTTTACTGGATTTGGATCAGAAGGATACAGAGTAGTGGAATGATCACCAGTTGTGGAGTAAGAAAGCTTCAGTTCTAGTTCTAATTCTGATTCTAACAACTATAACCTTGAGTAACCCTTTTTCTGGGCCCCAGTTTCCTGACCTGTGAAAAGAGGAGTTGTATTAGTTGATCATAAAATATTTTTCAGATCTTAATCTCAATTTTAGGAGTTGACACAGTTGTTTGACAGCATTAAAAAGAGCTAAATATCGTTAAGGATATTAATTCTTATATGGTAAAATTTTAAATGTGCATGCTGAAGCCTGGGGTTTAAATTCATAATATTCATTCATTCATGTATACTTTTATTTAATAATGAATATCAGAAATTTGAGAAACAATTCGAGAAATGTATCAGTCCTCAGGTGGTTCACATTGTAGCAAAAAAACAAAACAAAACAAAATAAAAAACCAGACATATCAGCTGATTTTTAGAACAAATATCTACATCTTAACCTTCTATTAGTATATCCAATTTCCTATATAAAATCTTCACTTGGCTGTCTTACAGCTCTTCAAATTTCACATATCTCAGATTGAATAGTTGACTCTACTCCTCTCAAAACCTATTTCTCCTAATATTTTTAAATAACACCACATTCGCCTATTCGTTCAAGTAGAAATCTAGGAGTCTTGCCTGATTTCTGCCTCTTCTTCATTATCTCTGCATCTGCATCTAATCCATCATCAAATTCTGATCAAATTAAATTCAGAACTTTGAATTCTCATGGCTACCACTCTAGTCCAAATCACCATCGTACTTTGCCTGGACTCCTGTATGAACCGCTTTACTGCTCTCTTCACTTTCATTCTTAGCCCATTTCAACATATATCCCAAAAGAAGCCAAGAGCAATGTACAAATTCAATCATGGCACATTCATTCTTGGAGCCTCCATTGACTTCCTATTGCATCTGAAATGAAATCCAAGTACTGGCATGATCTGTCCCTCCCTACATCTTCAATCTCATCATGATATTTTACCTCTTGGCCATAAGGCTTCAGCTACACTGAGTCAACTCTCATTTTTCAGGTTTCAATTCAGGGATCCTATTCTCAGAGATCACTTCTCCTACCATCTAAACAGATTGCATATCCTCATTTCTTTTTCTTTTCACTACCACCTTCTCTTTTTCCTTTACAGCACTTATCAAAACTTATGATTTGATCATATTTTTATTACCTTATTTATTGTTTGAGTGCACACTAGAATAATATCTTTATTAGGAAAAGAAATTTGTCACTTTTATTCACTTAGCAGCTATCATAGTCCTTATTACATAGCTCATTAAATCTTACTTGAAGAAAATCAGTCCAATTATTGTGACTTTTTCTGATTTGCAACTTGAACATATTGAGGAGATGGAAATAAAAAGCATTCCTTGATAGTTCTTATCAATGACGTATCTACGACAGTTACCAATTATGCAAAGATTGGTGTGATTTAAATAATAATTCCCAATTTGTAGTATTATCACATTTTTAAAACCACACATCTATGAAGAACCACAAAAAGAAAAAATCTTAATTGGACAGTTAAACTCTAGTACTTATTTATATAGGAGGTTGTGGAAGATTTTTAATAAGTAATCTACTTAATGACTGTCTAGCAATTTTTCATGACATTCAACTTTCACTCTTGTAATCTTAAAAAAGATAATCAACAATAATAAGTTACTCTTTCTGATTAATTTCTCGCTCCTAAAAGCCTGAGTACTAATGTGCTGGTTAATTGCCTTCAATTTTGTTGTGAAAAAATTTACTTTCTTTTCATCTTTCCTATTACACTGTGATCTTATTTATTTTTATATAAGATTTAATATCACATCACAATGATCTTGTGTTTTTAAATGGTAAAGAGAAAGGAGATATAAAAATAATAAAATATTTTTTATTTAGATAGCCATTTGGAATTAAGAAAAACGTGGGTAATACAAAAGAAATTATTTAAGAAATATGGCTATGAATAGTGTAAATCTTGTAATAAAAAGTGTAGCATATTTTCCATAGTAGATATACGATAGGCTACTTAGATTCTATCAATACAGAGATACCTCTTTTTTTGTTATTCTCACTTCCTGAAATATTTATAGTTCTATGAAGACCTCCTACATCACTAGCGATCTTAGCATATAGCATCATTTATTACATAATAGGTGCCTGATAAAAGTTTGTTGACCTGGAGTGAAATATTTCTCCAAGTTATTGTTAAGTCCTATAGTGTTTATGTTCTATGCCATATGAATTATCAAAACAGATCTGAATTCTATTCTGTAATTATAAAAATAATATAATCACTAACACTTTTGGTTATTTACATAGTTTTACTTCGTTTTTGGATAGGTAATACATGTACATGATATGAAGTCAAAAGTACAAAAGAATATACAGTGAAAAACAAGTTTCTGTCTCACTTTTCTCCCCCAGCTGTTCTGATCCTTTCTCCAGGGATTTCTATTACTCACAGTTTCAGAGCTAGAAGTCTGAATCAAACGTAGAAAATCTTTTTGAAATATTTTAACATTACAGGAATTTGTATTTCTCATATAAATATTAGGGAGTAGGGAAAACATAATTAAAAAAAAATTTACTCACACTTTTAGGAAAAAACAACCACTATTAATTGCTTGGCATACTCTATTTCTTTTTAGTCTTTTCTCAAGATATATTTTATTTTGTTAAGGTCATACTATAATATAAAGCTTTATTGTTTTTCCTTAATGTATCATAAATATTATCACAGTGCTTTTAATAACTACAAACTATTTTATCTTTCGTTATATCATAATTTACTTACTGTTATCCTATCTTTAAATACCTGGTTTATTTCTACTCTATGTTACTATAAACCACACTGTGTTCAATACCTTGTAGTGTGTCTGTCTGAAAATATTTTTCATTGGGTAAAATTACCTGTCCTCATGATAGAGATATTTTTGAGACATGTTGAAATAGCGTTAAAAAAATTCAACAACCTTTAATAATAGCTAAATTTCTATGAGCACTTCAGACATATTTTCTTATTACTCCTTTTTGGTATGTATTATTATTATTCATCCTTTAAAAGTCATGCATTAGAAAGACTAAATAATGTGGCCTAGGTCACATAGCTAGATTTTTATGGAACCAGTTTTCAAGCCTAGATTTTTCTGACTTTAAGCATGTACCATCTGATTAGTTTGCTTGGCTTCCACAACAAAATACTATAGACTGGGGGATTTAAACAACAGAAATTTATATTCTGGAGGCTGGAAGTCCAAGATCAAGGTGTTGGTAGGATGGCTTCTTCTGAGGGCTTGCTCCTTGGTTTGCAGATAGCTGGGTTCTCACTGTGTCCTCTCATGGTCTTACTTCTGTGCATGCATGTCTATGTTGTAATCTCTTCTTCTTAAAAGGACACAAATTAGATTAGAGCCCACCCCAAATACCTCATTTTTCCTTAGTTACCTCCTTAAAAACCTTATCTCCAAATAGTTACATTCTGAGGTTCTGGGTGTTAAGACTTCAACATATGAATTTTGGAGGAACACGTTTCAACCCACACAGAACACCATCATATAATAAATAACATTTTCCTAAAGGAATAATCTACATTATACTCAATTCTGAAATGTCATTTATTTTACAATGTACAATAAAAGGCACTATTCTTTTTTAATTTAAAAAATATCATTTGTTTTTATTTTTTTTTCTGGAACTTCTAGAAAAAACGATTTAACATAAAACAACATTTATAGTAAAAAGAGGTAAAAAAAAATTATTATTGGTAAATGATGACTATACAGCTAGAACTAACTATACCTCACCCTCAATTAACTGAACATCTCTTCAAGTTTTGAGGCATTCTTTATGTCATGGATATAAAATAAATATTTGAAATCGGTAATTTTTCCATTAATTAAAAGACTATTGTTCCAACAACTGTAATTTCACCGTAAAATTTTTTATTATGAAATAAATTTATATCCTGTATAAAAGGGCATGCATATAACTTTTGTATATAATTTACAGGCTAACAAAAAGCAAACACACATATACTTCACATCAGCTTAAGAAATGGAATAAGCACAGTTCCCTGAACATCCTGTGTCCTTTCTGTTCCTCCAAATATAATGACCATTCTGATATATTTATCACTCTTACTTTTTAAAAAGTTTTCTTATATCTGTATGTATTTCCAAGTCATATATTTTTTATTTTGATTATTTTGAAACTTTATATAAGTGAAATAAATCGGTGTATGCTCTTCTGTGGGCAGTTTTTTACTTGGCATGTTTTTTGAGATTCATTTCTGATATTTTATATAGTTGTAGTGTTTTCATTTTTTATTGCAGTCTAGTATTCCATTATATGAACATATCAGTGTATTTGTCTATTTTCCTGTTTAAGGATGTTTAGAGTTGCCAGTATTTTTCAGTTATAAATAATGTTTGTGCCTCTTGGGATACATGTTCAAGAGTATTCTAGGGTAGTAGCTTTAAAAGTGTTTTGACTCCAACTCTCAGAAATGAATTTATTTTACATTGTAATGCAGTCTGTATAGAAACATTCACACATGTATAGGACTAAAACAATACTTTTACAGAATAATATTACATGCAATATACATTGATATTTTCTATTCTATTCTTTTCTAAAAACTACTGACTGTGGACCAATAAATTGATTTTATGGTACCAAAATATCCAATTTAAAAGCAATAAAGAATAATATGAAATTTTATTCTGTATTAAAAATGTGGGATTCTCCATATTATCCTCCAGAAGAAGGATGGCTTTAAAGTTCTACTAATATGATAAAACTTTCTTTAAATTCATTTTAATCATATCTATTTTTTTCTCAAAGTGCCTCTTAATCCAGTAGATGTTAGGTCATCATCCACCCCTCTCCTCTCTCTCTAATCAGTTTTTCCTGCTGTGTTTTTTTTTTTTTTTTTTACTTCTCATTTCTAATGTTGCTTCACCAGTCGCCTTGCCCTTTCAAAATCTTTCTCTTTGGGTGTCTTTAATCCTTCATTATGTAGAAACACTTAACCTTAGGATCAATTCACTTTGAAACATAAGGTTTTATATAACATAGTTTCCAAAATATAGATATTCACCTATTAATGGATCCTGAAATCAATATAGTGGATAAGACCACTGTCATTGAAATATAATAGATAAAAAAATAATTAAGTTTTGTTTTACAAAGCTTTTGCTACAATTGTGTATGTGTGTGTACTTGTGTATATGTATCCTAGGTTGCAATAATACGTATTTCTTATTTTAGGTATGTAACAAATAATTTTTTTCCATCATATTCCCCTCAGTAGGGGAAGGGGGGATGGGGAGGGAGAAGGACTTCTTAATTGTCCTTACACTGGGTTACACTATTTACTCTGAAAATAGTCTAACCTCTCCCCACCTGAAACTTCTGTGGATGTTATTATATGGCACAGACTGGCCTTGGGCTCAGGCAAATCCATTGGTATTAAAATTTCAGTGGGTCTGAGTATATCATAACTGCCTGCTCTATCTAGCTTTTAACTCTACTATACCTTCAATAGGGATTAGACAGAATATCTCAAAGTTACTTTCTGACATGAAATTGGGAGGATTTCTATCTCCCAAAAGTCTAGCAATATTAGTTTACTCAAACTTTTCCTGTCCGTCTTGTGGTCTGGTTCTAGGTGGATAGCGCCTGAGTGATCATGGTGATTTTGCTTGTGTCATACCTCACCACATTTAATGCAGATTTCAGGACTTAGGTTGGCTCTGAGGAGCCCTTGGATAGATGATCTCTGTTACTTGCCTACCTTTGAGGCTTGATATACCAACATTGTACTCAGAGGCGAGTTCGAATCATGGCTCAAAAGACAACATCTCACATATCTCTGTATTTTCAGATTTCAGTGTTTTAGGTGTGTGGCATACTAAATATAAACATGTTACATACCTAAATACTTTCCTGAACCCCAATGTTTCTTGTCAGTCTGTGACAGATCATAACATCCCTAGCGATTAGGGTGATAAAGACAGCTAAATTATTCTACAAAATAAAAGGTAAGCGATACCAAAGGAAAAAGTTTTGAAATCGCAAAGAGGCTGGTAGATAAGTGTTTTCAAAACTTATTTGATAATATACCCTATAACCTCCAGACATTTCTCTCTCCAAGGGATCATTTTTGAGCCAATGAAGAATAGCAAGGCTCATATCTTGCTTAGATATTTAAGCTTCATACCCAGTGGTACATAGGAGCTTGCACCTAATGACTTAAGAAAACTACTTGTGTGAAATTATTTCCAGCCCGGCCTTCAGTGACATCGCGTCAGTGACAATATCAGTGTTGAAATCGACCATGGATGGAATATCTATTTACACCACAGAAATTGGCAAATATATGCTACAAATCAATGCTTTGTTTTGAAAGCCTTTGTTAAATATTTACTGGCACACAATTGCTTATACCTGATTTTTTTTTTTTTATCTTTCTTTCTCAAGAAATAACATAATTTAAAATACATCATGTCTGGAAAGATTGGATTAAACTGCAATTTCAAGTCTAGAATTTCACATGGATTCTATTGGATTACAGTTATGCACTGAATCATGGCGTTTCAGACAATGACCGACTGAACATACGAATTAGTATGCCATATAGCCTAGGTGTGTAGTAAGTTATACCATTTAGATTTGTGTAAGTACACTCTATGATGTTCGCAGGATGTAAATGCCTAAGGATGTAATTCTCAGATCATTAAGTAGCACATGACTGTATTTCATTAAAGTAAGATTTTATAGCATTGTGTCCATCTATCTTTTCAATAGGAACAGCTAGGCTTGAACATTACTTCAACTCTCTAACCTGTCAAACACTGAAAGAGTAATTGAGGGGGTTTTCCACAATCTTATTCTAAATTTGATGTGGTCTGTCATCACACCTCTTGTCAGTTCAATATTCACTGACTTGCCTTCACAGTCATCATAGGGATACAATTTGGACTCAATTCTAAGTTGATAATTCAAACTGAGTTTCATTACAAATATTCCAGAGGAGACCCTCAAGGGTTAAACTGAATGTCACTGGACCCACTTGGAAACCTCTGCCCTTGCCTTGAGCTGCAGTGAGACCAATCTGCACATCCTTTCCCCCAAAAAAACAAATAAACAAACAAACGAGAACACTAAAGTAAACTTACACATGTATTTATACACATATACCTACTGAACTTAGAAAGCCCAAATAACTAATGCAGACATGTACCAAAAGTTTTAAGATTAGATCAATGTTCTCAAGTGAGGGTGACTTTGCCACCCAGGAGACATTTGGCAATGTCTAGGGACATATTTGGTTGTTACAATTAAGGGAAGAGTTCTATTATCTTTAGTGGCTAGCACCTGCTTCTAAACATCATAGAATGTTTAAGAATGTCCTATAATGAAGAGTTATCCAGTTCTAAAAGTCAATATGCTCAAGTTAACATCTCTAGAGAGATGAACACACAGTGCAATATATATATGCCTTACTATTGAATTGCACACCTGAAATTTACTGGATTTCATTAACTGATGTCACCATAATTAAAAAAAAAAACAAAAAACAAACAAACACTTTTTTAAAATATATTTTGATTACTTGTGCTCTCTGTTTTTGGCAGCTGTCACATATATTTCCACAACTCCAGTCTTTAGACTACGTCACCCTTCCCTTCATGGGTCACACTTCCTCTTCTTATTATAAATAAACGATTTAGCAATGGTTTATTTCTCTTCTTGCTTCCTGTCTCCCTGCATTCCCCTAAATTATCTTTATTTGCCACTCTACTCAATAGGGCAAATGAATTTCCTTAAGATCTGTTCTCCTTATAGAGCATTAAGAAAAAGAGATAAGGAGTGTTGTAAATAATAAACATGATTTTCATCTCTCATCTCATATATGTGGAAGAGTTAAGTTAATCTTAGAATGCATGAATAACATCTTTCTTAACTTTAAATGTTTTATTTTTTTCTATTTAAGTTTGTCATGCTTTCTACTTTGTTCTTTATTTTGGTAATTAAAAGATAGTAACTCAGCAGGTAAAATTTCCCTAGCTGTCAGAATTCCTGCTAAAATATTAATTAGAACATCTTGACTCAAAATGAATTTGACAGTTATAAAAAGTATTTTTTTAAAGAATTGCACAATGAAATGTGCTTCTTCGGAAAGTTTATTTTGTATTCATTACTATACTTTGAAGTAGAATTACTAATTGTTATTCAACTATATTGCATTACAGTTAATTGGCTTCCAACATTCAAATATAATTTACTCCCACTACTTCAGAAGCTACTAATAGCAGCCCCTAAATCACAAGCCTGATGGAACAACTTCATGTTCTTTCCTGATTACATTGTCTTTGCACTTCCAAATTTAACAAGGTGATTATATTCTTGAATTTTTGTACTTTGTGAATTTTTTTTTATGAGGAATGATATGGTAATACTAAAAATTTCCTGTTTTTAAATTTGAATCTTAACTTTTCCTCCCTCCTGAATGATATTTCCAAATTTTACCATTCAAATGACAACAGGCCCAACAGGTCTTTGGGAAATACATGCAGAATTTTACAAGGACACCTATACAGGACCATGTGAATGAATATAGAAACATTTCAAAGATAAATTTGCTTCCTCTTCGACAACTTCATCTGCATTTCATGGAAATCAAATGTACACCAAAATCATAGGAAACTCTAGAGAAACATAAGTGAGCAGACACTGAAGAATGGAGCAGATATTGTTCTCCATTGATAAAAAAGAGACAGTCAGATTAAGCCATGGTTCTATTACTGTGTAAACCACAGGAAAATCACTTTACTTTTTGGAACTTTCGTAAAATGGAAATAATAGTGTCATCCCAGCACTATGTGAATGATTAAGGGAGCTCATCATTCTCTTAATAATATTTGTTAAAAACCAACCATGTAATAGATACTGCAGTAGATAAAACAGATATATGGTGAACAAAGATATCAAGGTCTTTGTTCTTTTGTAGCTTTTACTGTCTAATACTCTACTATTCAAAAAGTAGTGCATACTAGTAGCATGAGCATCCCCTAGGAGCTTGTTAAAAATCCAGAATCTCAGGCCCTCCTCAGACCTACTGAATCAGAATCTGTATTTAACAAGATCCCCAGCTGATTTACATATACATTAAAGTTTGATAAGCATTAGTCTAGCACATGATATTCTGAAACTAATTCTGAAGTTAGAAAAGTCTTATGCACATATTTTTTAAAGGTCAGTTACTTACAAAAGTAAGAAAAAGAAGATACGAGTTATATTTAAAATTTCAAAGAAATATATGCACATGAGCTTACTTAAATCGGTTTCTGTTAAGATTACAGGGAAAAATAAATTGTAATTATTATTTATATTATTATTATACTTATTCATTTTAACACTAAAGTAGTTCAAGAAAAATATCAGGAAAATATATGAGATTTCCAGAGAAAACTATCTACTAAAACTCACATAAAAGAAGACAGAAGAGAAGGAGCTACCTGATTCAACTCAGCTTAACCATGGAATTATCCTTGGGTCATTCTTGGAAAACATTATCCCATAGCACTTCCTCTTTGTAAAATCACAAATGAAAACATGAGGGGAAAATCTTCTTTCCCTTTGAGAAAGAAAGTACAGTTAAGACAGAGAATGAGAAACAGAAATGAGAAAGGAAATAATAGGGATGACTTGGAACGAGAACTGAGTTTGAAAGAATAAGTTAAAAAGTATATACTGTGTCTCCTGTGGGTGCTTCAGATATCAAAAAGAAGACTATAATATATCTCAGGGCTTGATATTCCTGAACAGTCAGAACAGCCACAAAACTACTGTCAGTAATTTAGCAGAGACACTCTGTCAGGGACAAAATGCATACCCACAACCTCATACTCAACCAAATTGCATGCAATTGCCTATGACAAACCTTTGTTGGAATCCTCTTATCATGGCAAACATCCTCAATATTCTAAACAGTGTCATAAAGGAAGAAAAAAGAAAAGAGTTCTGAGCTTGGGGCACAAATTTTCTGTGGAAACAAAGAGGAAAATAAAATTGAACAGCTCTGCAACAAACGGTTGTTCATGTGCAAAGATGGCTGTAAATTTTATAGACATTACACATATAAATTACACATTCTCAAGCATGGTTTCATAAAAGGTAAATAAATAAATAGACAAAGGTGACTTTTCTCATTATGGAGCAGTCAGCTTCAGTTTAAGGACTAAGAAGATTCCAAAATTAACTATTCTCTTATTGATTGATTCTAAGCCTGCTAGAAGAATACAGGCCTGGAACATGGCCAGAGTATTGAGCCATCCATTTACGATTAAACACTTCCCAAATTCTGCTACTCAGCCAGCACACTATTCATTGGTGTAGTGCTTAATAGCAGAAGAGACCAAATCTAGTTCACCTGTCCTTGGGAGATATTTACAGTGTGACACCAATAGAGCTTCAATACATTTATTCACTAATTAATTAGGCCATTTAATACGTGCCAGTCATGGCGAGGTAAACAAGTTTTTAATCAACTTGAAGATATGAAATCTATGAAAGCAACTGAATGAATATCAATCTTCTAGGTGGAAATCTACCCCAGACCTATCTTAGGTCCTATAGGCCTCTGTAATACCCCCATTATTAATGATATTGCCTAGATGTTGCTAATGGTGAGACCAGATAGTTGCAAGTCGATTGTGCGGCCAGAGAGTTTTACATATAACACTGCCCTGAAGTGTGTTGGTGAGGGCAATTTCAAATAGAAAAGACAATATATGCTTTAATAATATTAATCTTCAAATATTGGGGTCAGCTGTAATGATAATCATTACTATTAATCCAGAGTGATGCAAACTAATTTATTCACTGGCTCCAGAAAAATATTAATTAACAAAGTAAAAAAAAAAAATGCACACTATATTTCCTTTATCATATTGCTTGCCACATCTATTACAGGATAAAACCTCAGGTTTATTATTCATCTTCTCAGCTATAAGTTTGCTGAAAGGGATTGTGTTTATATTGGTCACCATTCTATTTGTAGCAAGCAACATACTGCTTCGCATTTATTTATTCTAAACCTTTATCGAGAATATGTTATATGACATCAATGTCCTAACCACTAGAAAATGGAATAGTCAACAAGAAAATTATGGTCCTTGCCTTCTTGACTTCTACAGACTAGTGAGAAAGATGGACATTATCAAATGTGTTTACTTGAGATGAGGCTCCAACTATACAGAAATGGGTAGCTCAAATGTTAACCCATGTCAGTGTGGAGTTAGGGAAATCTTTCTTTAAGGAAGTGATATTAAGTTGTAACCAAAAGAAAAAAGTGGTAACTTGTTGATGTGGAAAAGGAAGAGATGTTCCGGGCAGAAAAAAGCACATGCAAAGGCCCAGAGCCTTGAAACCAAGGCTCGTCTTATTGGATCTTAGAGAATGAATATAGGGATAGTAGCCCTATAGAATAAAACTGGAGGTTCTCACTAGAGTGAGCTTATGCAGAGCCTTGGGGGTCATTCAAGAATTTTTAAATTCATCATCAGGCCATAGTAAGGCATAATAGTGTTAAATAAGGGACTGATAAGATGTAATTTGCATTGATCAAAAGATGAATTGAGCTGCTGTGTAAAGAATGAATTAGAGTGGACCAGACTGAATGAGTTAAGACTGGTAAGAAGACTTGCAGTGATCAAAGTGAGAAGACAGTGAATTGAACTAGAGTGGTAAGAGTGCACATGGAGATATTCGAGGTCACAGACAAGTGAGACATTTAGAAAGTAGAATTTGCAGGACATAGTCATTGATGGAAGGAAAAATGAGAGAAAAAAGTTGTTGAGTCAGTGTCTCAAGATTCTAGTTGAGTAAAGAGGGTGGCTGTCAAGAACTATTTTTGACACACTTGTTTCGTGAAATAAGGCAGACCAGACAGTAAGTGTGACGTTGCTCAGTACAGTATATCTAGAAGTGCTGGATACAATATAAGAAATATTTTATTAAACAAATGAATGACCTAGTAAAGAAATTCTTCAGAGGCCATGAACAGAAGGAAAGAATAAATCCATAAGGTATAAACCAGTTTTTGAGATTTGGCTATTTGGGTGGTGTTTACCAGTACTTAGATGCTTAGAGCCTAGCTTTCTTTTTCTTCCTTCCTTCCTTCCTTCCTTCCTTCCTTCCTTCCTTCCTTCCTTCCTTCCTTCCTTCCTTCCTTCCTTCCTTCCTTCCTTCCTTCTTCTTTCTTTCTTTTATTCATAATAAAAATTTTCAAGCATTCATAAAAGTTGAGAGAAATGTATCATGAACCCTATGAAACTATCATCCAGGATGAACATTTAATTTAATTTATACCTCTGTCCACACTTTTCTTCCCCCTTACATGTCTGGAAGCAAATCCAAGACATTAATTATTTCATCTGTAAATATTTTAATTTTTTATTCTAAAAGATAAGGATTCTTTTTTAAAACATAACCATAATACCATTACTACACTGATAAATGAACACTAAAATATTAAAAATGAATATTAATTCTTTAATATCAGTAAATATCCAGTCAGTGTTCAAATTTCCTCATTGGTCTGACTTTTTTGTTTTCTTTTTTAAAGAATCATTATCCAAATAGGATTTGAATTACCATTAAATGATATATCTTTTATACCTTTTATAATCCATGGAAATTATTTCACCCCTTTTCCTTTATAATTTATTTGTCAGAGAAACCAGATTGTTAGTCTCATAGTTTCCCATATTCTGGAATTTGTAAAGCTTAGATTTAAAGAGCCACTATTCAAAGTTCAGGAGCCAAATCCTAGAGCAAAAAGAGCAGATGCTTAGCACAGAAAATGTTGTGAAAAGACAAGAAACTCATAGTGACACCTGCAGTAAAGGAATTAAAAAATATTTTTCAGAAGTAGTCAGAAGAGATAATTTGCCTGACTTGTCTTGTGGTGGGTGAAGAAATTGGCAGAAGAAAAACAAACACTCTCCAAAAGGACATACTTTAAAACCAAAGAATTTCTACAGATACATTTCCAAAGAATACAGGCTCACCATCAAGAATCACCAGACAAACAAGGAAGCAAATACCATAAATGAGTTATCAGAAACAACAAACTGTTGAATTTGACCATCAAATCTCCTGATGTAGAAATTATTACATACAGAATTAGAAGTATTTACTATCTTAAAAAGAAAGACACATTGAAACTATGAAGAAGAAAAAATTTATCTTTGCTATTAAATAGAACCACTATATCTTTAAATTAAGTTTACATAGTGATTATTGTTTGGGGTTGAAAAAGAAAATTTTAAAACTATCAATTCTGATAGTCCAAGATAAGTCTGATTTCGAAAGGAACCAACTGGGACTATTTTGGACTAAAAGAAACTAATTTATATTGGAATAAAATGTAGAGACATAATAAATAGCAATTCGACGTAGTTAGTAGAAGTGGTAAACAGGAGATAGATCTGAAGAAATTAAAGAAAAATGCAACCGAACATTCAATGGAGAGAGAAATTCCACCATACAACTAATTGAAGCTTTAGGAGAAGAGAGGCAATGGGAGGAGCTGTTATTAAAGAGACAAATGGCTGAACATTTCCAAAAATGGTGAAAGACACCTAATCCTAGATTCAAAAGGCATGGTCCACCCACTCTCACACCAAATCTCAAATAGAGTAAGTAAAAGAAACCCACACCTAGAACAAACATAATAAAAGTATAAAACAGCAGAGACAAAGAATAGATCTTAAAAACAGAGAGAAAGAGAAATATGCATAAGAGAACTACAATTAGACTGACAGGTAATTTCTCATTAATGACAGAATTTCTCAGTAATGTAATAGAGTAAATCAGGCAAATTATCTTCAAAGTGTTAAGAGAAAATGGTCACTCTAGAATTCTATTCCCAGTAATTTTTTTTTTCAAGAAGGAAGATGAAATATGGATGTTTTCAAAGAGTGATAACTTTTATTTATAAGAAATTTCCTACTAAAGGAACATCATGAATAAGGAAACGAATCCCAGAAGGACCACTGATATGCAAAGAGAAATGGTAAACAAAGAAAATGGTAAAGTTTGTGAGAAAATCTACACAAACATTATACGAAATAACAATTACAATGCTTTATTGTAGGTATTCTTAACTAGAGAAACTCGTGACATATGCACTGAGACATTTATAAAAATGCTAAGAATGGCCTTTTGAGTAATAAAATTTATATACTGACAAATCTCTGTTAAAAAAACAAGTAGGGATAAAATAATAGAATGACTTGGGGAGTATTGCTATTGAAGGGAAGGGTGCCTTATGCTAGGAGAAAAAGAAAGCTCCCTCCAAAGAGAAGGTATGACCCCTGGGTGGTCTAAAAACTCTGACTATCAAAATCTGAAAACCGAAGACAGGACCCTGAGTGTATATAGTGACATATAAATTGCAAATTTATATAAGTTTGAATAATCAGTCAATATTTCTCTTTCTCTAACGACTTAAATGCAATAGTGGATCACAGAGGATTAACGAAAAAGACATATTAGTCTAAATCGCAGATGTGGGAAAGTAGAACTGATATTTAAGAATCCTGCATTCTAGGGTGGAACAAATTTCTGCATCTTCAACTTTATTGATTATAAAAGATAAAATTGGATTAGGTTATGTTTAAGATTTATTTATAACTAAAATTATAGATTGAAATAAAGGCCAATTTGGAGCAATTTTTTAAAGAAGTTATCACAATGAATGAAATATATATGTGTAAGAAATTTTTAAACTAGCATCTGGGCACCTGACAATTGTTAAAATCATTAGTAAATAACAAATGTCTATTCACATATAAAACAATTCTTTCTTTAAAACAATGGAATTCTTATTAAAATATTTTGTATATTAAAATCAATGGTTCAGATATATGGGTTTTCATATGCATAAAGGTCAAGTTTTTATTATATGATTGTTCCATTAGATGGATTTTCGTATTCATAATGAGATAGTCATTTGATGGAAGACAATCTGTTTTTATTTGTAGCTTAATTGCATTGTATGACTTTAGATATAAATTAAAGAACTGGGCTATTTCTTCATAATTTCATCACCCAGTTTATCTCATATAATCAACAAAAGGCAGCCTGGGTAAATTTCAGTTTACTAATTATAAGAATAATGCAGCTTTCTTTGCTTTCTGTCATCTTTAATATTTTAGTGAGATTAAACCTTTAACTTTTCAAATGCACTGCCTCTATTGATTGTTAATGTACCATAGGTCAGTAAGAAAATGCGCCAGAGCATTTACAATATCCGTTTTCCTCTTTTCCTTCCTACATTGAATTAAGCAGTAAGAACATTTTCTCTATTGTCATTTTACTGTATTGAAATAAAAATATTTGATGTTAGATTTTGTAAGGAAATTTACTTGAAACAAAAATATTCTATTAAATCTGATCTGAATGTGGCTTTAGATTAATAAGAATTTCTCTGTGGTGAGAAATAGCTTCAAGACTACAAATCAACACATTATATTTTATAATTTTAAATATCAAAATGATTTTTTTCTTTCATTTAAACATGTACTTACTGTATTTCTTGGTACTCCTGTCTGAAGTCAATATATACTTTGCTTAAATATAGAGGCTGAACAATGTTTAAGAATGACTTCAATTATGGGAGTTAACATAAAATGAAGGACTATGTCTTGGCTATGAGAAATTAACACCCCTTTCATCTTCAGAAAATGAAAAATGATGAGCAAGTTGAAGGGTAATGTATGTATAAGAGGAAAGGTGAAGAACTAATATATTAGCATATTAATTAAGTAGAGTAAGATTAATATTTCATACAGTCATTTGTTTTAATAAATGTACTTAAGCCCATCTTACCTGTCAGTGAGAGATGATGTGCATCCAGCTCTGAAAGAGTGTGACACTAAATATTTTCAGTGTGTTTCATTGGAATTTTTTCCTGTATGATGCTATGGTGAAAATAAGATTCTTTGTCAAATTGGGTTAGAATTTTTAAATATTATTTCCATCTCTTAAAAAATAACCTACATTCACAAATAAAAGTCTCTGAAATTTTCTGCTGAAAAGAAATCTGTTTCACTTTGCTTAATATTTCTCTGTCGTACTTACTTGTGGATCTCTTTTTATTATGAACTTTTTTTTATGCAATCCTGTTACCATTCTGTGAAAGTAGAGTTCTGAGAAACACACTTACGGAAAGATCTGAGATAATAGAATGAATCTCTCATTTTTATTTATAATAAAATAATAATATACAAGTAACAATAGTCGACATTTATTAAGCATTTAGGTGTCAGACACTGCATTAAGCTCTTTACATATATTAATAGTGTTCAAAGAACCACTGTGAGTTAAATATTTTGATTTTTCTCACTTTAAAAATGAGGAAACTAGACCTCAGAGTGGTAAAGTAATTTGCATAAGATCTAGACTTGAACCCAAGTAGTCCAAATCTAGAGGTCACATGTTTCACCCCTGTGTCTTAACCCCTAACTTTCAAGGCCTCAGTTTATTTCTCTGTTAAAAAAGAGAGCTGAGTAGAACTATATCTCAGTCTCTTCTCTCCATGTGAAATTCCACATTTGCCAGAAGAATGTTGGAAAAATAACATTTCAGCTTAATAACCAATGCCATTTATGTGTTATTTTTTATTTAAAATAACAAAAAATTATCTTTCATATGGAATTGCACTTAGGACCCAAAATAATTATTTAACTTTTTATGAGCCTTTCTTGTTTATTGATGTTAATCTAAGGCTGTTTTGTATTCATTTACATATTTAGACAAATATACACAGCATAATTTTCAGCTTAACGTTATCTACAGTTTTATTTTGGAAGAAATGAGACACTTAAGTTGTCTTCCAGTTCTGAGATTCTGTCATTAATTAAGTTGATAATGGAATCTAGTCTGACTTTAGACTCACCATGAACAGATTAAGGATAACTACAAAAGATATATTGTGAAAAATGTAACATTTACTATTAAAATTATTTTAGAAGCAAATATTTAATTATAGCTATCTTTTCTTAAGCATCTGTTAAGTACAAGGCATTATATTGGATTTATATGTTTTATAATAATTCTTTGAGATAAGTATCAATATTTATAATCAGAAATTTAGGCTCAAGAAAATTAGGTAAATTGCTCAAAGTCATAGAATTATTGAGTAACAAAGCCAGGATTCAAACCCAGAATGTTTTTATTCCAAATCTTAGACTCCCATGTCAAACTAAATGTTTCAAGATCATTAAAAATTACTTTAATCAAAAACTTAGAGGCTTAAATCATAAATATATATATTTTTTATATTTATGAAAACTTATTTTATATAGTCAGAATATTTTATTGTTACATGCTGGATTTAGTTATAAATATTTTTTATAACTAAAAATATAAAATATTTCATATTTTATAAAATATATTTTATATTTTAAAAAATATTTATATAGATAAAAATATAAAATATTTTAAATATATTTTAAAGCAAATGATAATTGTCAAATTTTATGTATTCTGTAGAATATGACATACTATTCTATGAAAGGGGTTTGCTTGCCTGGTATTGTTCATCCTGGGCACCAAAAATCTGACAGCAGTAACCAGATAAAATCTCTCTCATAAAATATTGAAAGTGGAATTTATAACAAAAAATTTTATAGATAATGATTTAGCTTTAACTCAATAAAATAAATGAAATTTAGAAACACCTTATTAGGTTTACCTAAGCATAAGAATATACCACAATTACTAATTATTCATAAAATGTGATTTTTTATAAACATCCTATTATGCTATACTGAGGAGATGAAGAGATTCCTAGGTCACTGTGACCAAGAGAATGAAGGTCTACATTCTCATGACTTCACTCACTGTCTTTCAGCAATGGCATCCAGGTTTATAACTCTCATCAATTTTTGTGTTTATAAGGCTCCAAAACAGTGTATCCAATTTAATATAATTTATTTGACATTTCCCCTTGAATCCTTCATAGGATTGTTAAACTTGAAACATTAAAACATAGAAACATATTAATTTCTTCCCATATGCACTTGCCTTCCCTCCAGGATTCCCTAATTTAGCATATTAGGATATACCCAATTGCTCAAGTCAAAAATTTGGGTATCATGCTTGATTCTTCATTCTTCCCAACTCCCCACAATAAAACAATTTCCTATGCTTTTTTATATCCTCTAAATAGCCTTCAAATCAACCTATTTCTCTCAATCCCCATTTCCACCTTCTGAGTCTAAAATGACATCTCTTTCATGAATGACTTTAATGGCTTTCTTGCTAGGCTCACTACATCTACTCCAATTACCCACTTAATCCTTTCTTCACTCCATAGCTAGAAAGATCTTCTCAAAATATAAAATTTTATCCTGCCCCTTCTGTACTTATAACTTTTCAATGTTTTTCCATTGCTCCAAAGACCATGTCCAAATTTTTAAACATGGCCTACAGTGTTCTATATCACATGATATCTACCTCACTTTGAAACACTTACCATAGTCTTCTGCCTATTTTACTCTAGCCATATTGATCTCCTTTCAGCTCCAGCTATATGCCATATTTTTCTCTTCTCCAAGGTCATTACTTAAGTTAGTTGGAATTAAAGCCTGCTGTGCGACAGACAGCTCAATAACACTGTCTTATATAAGAGAGTTTATTTCCTTCTTACATAAAAGTTGAAGTGGGGTTTCTAGGGATGTGTCAGCTAGGATCGATGATCCTTCTATCTTGATCCACCATACTTGGCCTCAATTTCATTGTCCATCACTGACCTAGGAGCAGGATGGGAAAGAGGACAAAGCAGAAGAGGCAAATGGTCCATGTACTCTATCTTTTAATGTTCCTGGGAGCTGCCATATATTCTCTCTGTCTCAATACCATTTGTTCAAATTCAAATGGTTGGCCACACCTGGATGTAAGAAAGGCTGGGAAAAGCAGTCTTTATTTTGTATACACATGACTAGCTAAAAATTTGGGTTAAACAACTTATGTATTGGTCATCTCTTTTTCCTCTTGATATTGTGTCTGAATCTGTCTCCTGGAATGTATACAATCATCCTACTACCCAAAAATAAAATGAAGATTGATGTGGAGGGACAACATAAGCATAAGCCAGGGATGCACTGGCCCCTCTCTCCTTTGGCCACCCTGTATTGCCCACCCTCCTTGGCCATTCTTATTCACCTTTGGTTTCTCAGTCTTTCTTATGGAGTCATTGTCCAACTGTCCTTTACCTTACACATTCTACACTCCTATCTACCACCTAATCATGGTTCTATTAGTGTTTTTTAATAGACTTTATTTTTTAGAGCAGCTTTAAGTTTACAGAAAAATTGAGTGAAGAGCACAGAATTCCCATATACTACCCCAACATATGCACAGCCTCCTGCACTATCAATATCTGGAAACAGAGTGGAATATTTGTTACAATCTATGCACATATATTGACACATCATAATCACCCAAAGTCCATAGTTTACATTAGGGTTTACTCTTGGTGGTGTACATTCTATGTGTTTTGACAAATGTATAATGACATGTATCTACTATAGTATCATACAGAAAAAATAGTTTCACTGGTCTAAAATTTTTCTGTTCTCTATTTATTGCGCACCCCCCTCTAACCTCTGAAACCACTGTGTTCATAGTTTTGCCTTTTCCAGAATGTCATATAGTTGAAATCATGCTGCATGTAGCCTTTTCAGGTTGACTTATTTCACATAGTAATAAGCATGTAATATTCCTCCATGTCTTTTCATAGCTTGATAGTTCATTTTGTTTTAGCATTAAATAATATTTTATTGATTGGCTATACTGCAGTTTATTTCTCTATTCACCTTCTGAAGGACATCATGGTTGCTTTCAAGTTTTGGTTGTTATGAATAAAGCTGCTATAAACATCTGTGTGCAAATTTCTGTTTGGACACAGTTTTTAACTCATTTGGATGAATATCAAGGAGTATGATTGCTGAGTTGTGTGGTAAGATGTTTAGTTTTATAAGAAACTGCCAAACTATCTTCTAAAGTGCTTGTATCATTTCGCATTTGGTGCCTGTTGTTCCACATCCTCAACAGTTTTTAGTGTTGTCAGTATTTTGGATTTTGGCCATTCTAATAAGCATGTAGTGGTATCTCATTTTAATTTGAGTTTCCCAGATGACTTATTATGTGGATGATCTTTTCAAATGCCTATTTGCCATTTGTATATTTTCTTTGGTGAGGTGTCTGCTATAAAGTCCTTGGCCCATTTTTTTACACAGGATATTCATTTTCTTTTTGTTACATTGTAAGAATTCTTTGTATATTTTGGAAAACTGTCTTTTATCAAATATGTCTTTTACAATTATTTTCTCCCAGTCTGTGGCTTGTCTTCTCATTCTTTTGACGATGTCTTTTGTAGAACAGAAGAAAGTTTTTCATTTTAATGATATCTAGGTTTTCAATTATTTCTTTCATAAATCATGCCCTTGGTGTTCTGTCTAAAAGTTATTGCCATGCACAAGGTCATCTAGATTTTCTCCTACATTATCTTTGAGGAGTTTTATAGTTTTGTGTTTTACATTAGGTCTATAATCCATTTTGAGTTACTTTTTTTGTAAAAGGTTTATGATCTATCTAGATTCATTTATTTGCATGTGGATATACAGTTGTTCCAACATCATTGTTGAAAAGGCTATCTTTTCTTCATTGTATTGCCTTTGCTCCTTTGTGAAAGATAGTTCAAGTGAGTCTATTTCTAGGATTTCTATGCTGCTCCTTTGATCTCCTTATCTATTCTTCCACCAATTCCATACTGTCTGGATAACTATAGATTTAGGTTTTGAAGTCAGGTAGTGTCAGTCCTCTGACCTCATTCTTCTCCTTTAATATTGTGTTGGCTATTCTAGGTCTTTTGCCTGTCCATAGAAACTTTAGAATCAGTTTGTCAATAGTCACAAAACAATGTGAATGGGATAATAGCTGGACTATTAAATGGGATTGTGTTGGAATTGTGTAGATCAAGTTGGAAAGAATTGACATCTTGACAATATTGAGTCTCCTTTCCATGGACATGAAAAATCTCTCCATTTATTTAGTTCTTTGATATCTTTCATTAGAGTGTTCTAGTTTTCCTCATATAGATCTTGTACATATTTTGTTAGCTCTAATAGTATTTTTAAAAATTAGTCATTCAATTATTTCCAAAATTTAAAAAACTGTCTACCTTTTCAAATAGACTGTTAGCCATATGAGATTAAAGCCAATCATTGCATTATTTACTACTATATTTCTAGTGACAGTACTAGATAATTCTGGGGGAAAATATTATCACTCCTAAAAGAGGTGCTATAAGAGGTGTTTTTCTTTATTCCTAGGCAATTTCTGGGTCTGGATCTGATACCTAGGAGCCTCAGCACAAAGACAACATGGACAATGAAAGTATAGAAACAATGAGAAAAAATAAATCCTAAACAAATCTTTGAATAATGTTATTGTGCTCCTGAATCAAATCTGGAGTCTGTTTTTCTTCTGGTTGTCACATTATGTGAGATAATCAATATCTTAGTTGTTTAAGCTAATTTTAGTCTCTATGTTATGAGACAAAATTGGGTACTTTAAAACACTTTAGTTTGAAAGTTCCTGTTTGAGAACTACATAAGCTAAAAACAAATATTCCCCATTGGATAGGAGTATAAAGATACTGGCACTCCCTTGTTAATCCTATATGATATATCCACCTTTCTTTCACACCCACCTCCAAGAGTAATACACTATGTTCCTTAGTTCAGCCTTAGGTCATCTTTGTACATATATCTTAATTGAATTCTACCAGGTAATTAAGTAGGTGATTTTGTTTATTCAAGTGTAATATATATTTTCTTTTTTAAAAAAAAAATCCAGGCCATAATACTCACCACCGTAGATAATTAGAATATGAAAATAATGACCTCAAATTTAACCCTCATAAAAAATATATACTTATAGTTTGTTTTAATATCTCCTCAAATAGACTTTTTTTTACTTTTAATTATCAAATTCCTCTACACACACCACCATCATCACCATATCATGTCTTTTTCTTTCTCAAATACTGTTTTAACAATTATCTTTGTGCTATCTGCATAATTTTGAAATGACAGGAATTTGAACTGTTAAATGGATTAAAAGGTTAATTGCCTAATCTTAATTTCTTTCTTGAAAAGAGTATTTTGACCCAAACAAGCTTCCTGTCTGAAAGCTAGGATTCTTTTGAAATATACTTAAATGTCAGTTTTATTTCTAAGGTTAACTACTTTTATGTAATAATTCTATTGTTAGTTTCTTGGCAACTGATATTTGTCTGTCTTTTTTTATGCTATTATGTTTGGAAAATTATGTCAACTTTTTTCTATTAACAATTATTTTGAGAAAATATTTTGGGAAATGTCATAATCATTTGACTAAACCTAGTGTATTTCCTTCTTTTCAATATACTCAATGTCTGGAAATAACTAAAAATATCTGAAAAGTTAGAGATATTTCAGAACGTAGTCTATATTTTATTTTTATTAAATTCTTATGTACTGGGCAACAAGTAGCCCTTCAAAGGTGTTAGAGAAATAATTCATTTGTAATACTTTGCATAACAAAAGTATTTGATATGTCTCAGTATAATTCCCTAAAGTGCTGGTGAAAAATTACAATTATTCTCAGCATACCATTAACATTTAAGCGTCTCACATTCAGTAATGGGAATTTGAAATGTTTCATGTCTTCAATTTCCTCAATGTGCTATTGGCTTGAATTTTCACGCTTCGCTTACATGATAAAACAAAGCTAGTATTGATTTTATTAAGCTGGATTCCTTGAATTTCATCCTAAATGATCATAACTTTCATTTCTATACATTTGATATCTTTGATTTGGATTCAAGGATATTTAAAATATACTGTTTCTTAGGGATCTTAAAGCACTACACTGAAGACATGACATTTAAAAACTTAGTTGTTCTGTTAATAAAATAAAAACAATAAATAAATAAAGTAAAAACTTTGGCACTGATTTGCTCTTACATATTTTTAGGAACTTATGACAATAGAGGAAAAACCTGTGGTAAGGCTATCAGATTTAATATCCTCGTACAATGAGATTGTTTTTTTTTCTTTCATCAGTTAGGAAGACAAAGTCTTTAATTAATGAATTTAAATTGTTCTTTTTCTTTCTAAAATCATCACCTTCATGTGGAAAGAGACCTAAGTCAGAGCTTAGACATTTCCACAAAGGAAAGATAGTGGAAAGAAAAGTACTAAATGGGATTTTTAGAGAGGAAAGAAGCAAAAAGAGATAGCTCCTGAAGCATACAGAGAAAATAACAGAGAAAAGAGAAATATTTTAAAAAATCAGAGAATAAATAGCCTACATTCCTGATGTTGGAAGTTTGTTAGGCCAGGGTTGAATTCTTCTGCAGATGAGGCAGTGATTAAAGAGAAAAGAGCAAATAAGTTGACTGAGTTTAGCTGGCTTTAATACCTCATGAGAACATTTATATGGCTTCTCTCTAAAGGCCAATAATCGAACACGACCTGGCTGACATGAAGCAGTGAGCAAAACAGGTCAATACATCACAGCAGTCTAGATAGAGAATTGCTTCATTTCCTATTTCCTTAGTCTCTTAAAAAATTGTGAAATATGAAATATACATAAAAGAGTATATTAAGAGTGCAAAGCAATGTTTCTCAAGCCTAGCTATGCATTAGAAGCACTTGAAAAGCATATGAAAATATTGATACTCAAATACTTCTGTATAATTATATTGGTGCCTAGACATCAGTTTTTGTTTACATTTTTGTTTTAAGCTCTTTATATGAGTCTAATGTGCAGCCTGGATTGAGAGCCACTAGTAAAAGAAATGATGAGATTAATATTCATATATCCATCACAAGCTTAAGAAAGATGTAACCAGTTCCTTGGAAGCTTCTATGTTTCTCTAATAGAATTACCACCACTCTTCTCTCCACTCCAAACATACAAAGGCATCCATAGCCTACATTTTGTATTAATTATTCTTTGCTTTCTTATAACGTATCTCTAAATATTTTGATTTCTAGTCTTCTGGTCTTGAACCTTTTTATAAGCGGAATCACACTGCGTTTTTCTACAATATAACATTTCACTGAATTATGTTTTTGAGTGAGATGAATCTATTTGATGTATATAGTTATTTGTTCATTCATTTTCATTGTTGAAGAATATTATGTTGTGTGAACATTAACCATTTTACTTTAATACCTTGCAGAACTTTCTGTAAACCAGGCATGTATATTTTTTCCCCGTGGTCAATTGATCATAAGGAAATCTTACAAGCCTATATGTATGAGTTAAGGGAAAAAGGGCAATGAAGGACGATTAGGTGCCATAGGCATCAGAGCCATTTGTTCATTCAACTTACTAGGAGATTTGCTTTAGCCCGACATCTTTTACACCACTTCCACTTGGTTGTGACGTGCTGCTCTGCATGCCCAAACTACGACTTGGTAAATCGGTTAAAAAGCAGTTCATGATACATTACTGGTCTCCTGATACTCTCTGGTCAAGTATTCAGTCTCTTCTAGGGCCCTGTAGCAAGCAGGCACTGATTTTTGATAAAAAATAGTTATTTCCAGAAGAGGCTATGGTTTGCTTCTGTTTCTTGGGGGTTTGCAATGTGATTCTCCTATTTGGGCTGGCCAAGGGATCTGCACAGTGCCCTCCTTGACCTGGACAGATTAAATAGCATTAGATTTGCTGAGTCATAAAATCCAATTGTTAGAACAAACTTCACTGTGATCAGACCCGCAGCATGATCTTTACTTGCTCTAAGTCATGCAACTTTCTAGCTTCTAGTTACTGTCTAATGAATCAGACAGAGCAGAATTCTCAAATATGACATTTACCTTCAAAATCCAAAGATACCTACTAAGCATTCTGACTCTTCTTCAGTGGGAAGCGGAGCTAGGTATAATAAGTTTTCTTTGAAGGGGACATCACAGTGCTCTGGACCACTAAACCCCTAGAAATTTCACTAAGATGGTGGGCCTCAGAAATCTTATGGATATTATCTCCTGAAGTACTTTCCACATTCTGCTCAAGAGATCTAGTTGATATGATGGCAGTAACATAGCAAACCAGTGTGAGATGAGAAAGTGAACGAGTTCTCTGTGGTCTGATTTTGGTAGAGAGTATGAGAATTGAAATAACTTTGAGACAATGCAGTAAAGCTATACTAGGCCCATACCTGGGGTGAGCTCTGTTAGATGTCCTTATACTCACACTGCTGACCTCCTGGGCCACACTGGATATTTCAGGAATTCTCTTCTTCCTTTTAGGTGTCTCCAGCACCCTTTACTGAGAAAGCTTAACATCAAGCTCTGTTACACAATGAAGATAGAGAATAATATGTTCAGAACCCAAATGATCCAGTTGTATATCCTTTGGCATTCCTTTGCCCACTTTTGATGATAAATGGATAAGGGCAGCAGCCAGGGCCCAAGAAAGGCTTGATGAACAGAGGCTGAAAAGAAGTGCTTGTGTCACCCCACCACATAAATGACCTAAACCAGAGGAGGTGCTAACCAAGAATGAATCTGGAATGGTCAGTAGAGGAGAGAACAGTGAACATCAATATTTTTAAGAACAGCTGCAATAGTGAGGGCTATAATGTATCCAATAACTTTGTGTTTGTAAATTTATACAGGAAAAGAGATAAACCAGAATCCTGGAGGACTTTTTCCCAGATGCGTAAAGTGGGTGGATCTAAGCACACAAGGTGTGGGCTATAGCGGAGGCTGTGGTGAACCAGCCTAGGGTGACTCAGATGCCCCATTGTTTCACCTGCTGCTAGGAATGTTGATTGTTGACAACTCACAGCTGAGTCCTTTCCTGGCATGGCTGTTGGCCAAAGAGAGACGCTTTGCTCAGGTTTATGCTTCCTTTTCAGAGGCAGTAACTGCATTCAACATGGAGGTAAAAATGCTCAGCTCCCTTGCCTCGATTTGAGACATTATTTAAGGGCCATCTCAGTTCTAGAGCTCATACAGGATTGACTAAGGCCTCTCCTGCAATTGCATCTAGGTTCAACTTCTCCCTCTGTTCAATTATTCTTTACTCTCTAATAATGTTTTTCTAAGAGCTGTCACTAATAAACCTCATGAATGCAAATTTTTTCATAAAAGTCTGTTCTCTGGCTACTCGAACAAAGACAATGTCCTGTATTGTCTTTATATTGTGTGCTTTCTCATTCCTTTTTGCTTTTTGCTTCAGTTTTTTTAAAACCT
>NW_011888790.1:15500531-15513712 GCF_000151845.1 Pteropus vampyrus
GGAAGAGCAGTTGTACATTTGAAATCTTTCAGCTTTCCAGTTTGTCGCACCATTCCTGCAGAGAATCACTGAAAGTTTTGCTACTTTCTCTTTTCCCTAGCCTAGGCTCTGACTAATAAGCCAGGTCCTCAGCAAGTTCCCAGAATCAGAAAATGCCTGCAGGGGAAAGAAAGATAAAAACCCTTGCTCACATAAAAGCATTTTTCTTCTCTCTGGAATTTAGTTTGTTGCTTCTGAAGTTCTCTGATGCTTTAAAAATATTATATTTATAATTTATCTGGCTTTGTCCAGCTTTGCAGCAAGAGTGCTTTTCTGTCCTGATCTATTCTAAAACAGAAGTTTCTTATCATTAATTTTTAACTCCATCAATTATACATGTTAATATTATTATTGTTTGGTAAAGTCAAGCTTTCAATGATTTATTTATGTGTTTATCATTTTTTTAATCCTCATAAGTCATTTTTACATTTTAGCATTTCTTCTTGGATTAATTTCTTTCTTCTTGAAGTACATTCTTTAGAAGTTCCTTAATGAGCATTTGTTGGTGGTAGTACTCTTAGTAAATGTTTGCATAAAAATGTCTTTAATTCATTCCGGTTCTTGGAAAGTGATTTAATTGGATATATATTGAAAGTTATTTTTATCTCTGTACTTTGAAGATTTAATCCAACTCTTTCTTATCTTCCATTTTTGAGAAATATATTGTTAATCTAAAAAAAGTGCTTTGTAGATGTTCTTTCCTCTCTGTTGGATTTTTAATAGTTTCTTTCTACTTTTGGTGTTCTTCAGTTTCTCTGGATGGTATGACTGTAGATTTTTTGTTTATTTATTGTACTTCAGATGTATTCAACTTTCTAAGTCTAGAATAGAATTCTTTTATCAATTCTGGAAATTTGTTATTATATCTGAATATTTCTTCCCCCTCTTTCTCTCTACCTCTCCTAAAAATCCAATGAAATTTTGTTATATTATCTCACTATATCTTTTAAATCTTTTATTCTCTTGTCACTATTTTGCATCTTCTTTTCTCCTCGATTCATTTGGAATAGTTTATTCTGATCCTCCCACCAGATTATAAGCATATCTCAGAGATATTGCAGGTTTCATTCCAGATCACCATAATAAAGCGAGTATCACAATAAAGTGAATAGTAATCTTTTTGCTGGCAGAGGGTCTGTCCTTCAGTTTGTAAAAACCATAACATTTGTGAAGCACGATAAGGCGAATCACAATAAAACAAGATATGTCTGTACAGTTGTCTTTTAACTATATCTAGTCTGTTGTTAATTCCATTCAATTTTAAATTTTTAGAATTTCTGTTTGATTCTATTTCTAATTACCACTGTCTACTTTTATAAACATTTTTGAACACCTGACTCTATCTTATAAATTTCTTAAACTTTATATTTTCCATATTTTTTCTGTGTTGGATTCTAAATAATGTTTTGTTTGCTTGTTTGTTTTAATGTTTCAATTTATTTTCTCTTTAGAATTTAATTAGTGTCTAATCTGGAATTTCTACATTCAATTATTTTTTTTCTAGAAATTAATTTGGTTCTTTCCAAAACTGCATAGTAAATTTATAAACTCTGTTAGTGCTTAATTATGATTTTTAAATAGTATTTTATTAACATAAGCATTTATATGTTCCCTGTGATAATTTTAATATTTGTAGCTTTTGCATTTCTGCTTCTGCGTTTTATTGCTTCTTCTTTCTTGCTCATGGTAGCTTGCCTAGTTCTGTGTTTTGAGATTTTTATTTGTAATATAATACTGGAATTGTACCTTTGAAAAAATTTGATACTAGATTTAAATTTTATTTCCTGAGGGAAATTTGCATTTCATATACAGTGTACCTGAGGCTGCTAACATTTTGGAGCCTCTCTAAACTAATTTTTTGTTTGGACTTTTTTTTTTTTTTTAGCACATCTGTGAGTGTTAAGTCCAGCATCATATTCTATTGAGGCCAGGTATTCTGTAATTTCTCTATGTAGAGCAAATTTTTTTTCTGGTCAATTATTATAATAATCAAGATTATTAGACTAAATGTAGTTAAAAATAAGCCCCAAATTTCATTCACTTAAAAAAATAAAAGTTTATTTTTCTCATGCCATGTCTGATGTGGAGTGGGCTGTTCTCCCCCATTTTAAACTTTACTGTGAGGAATACATTACCTCTAGAGAGCCAGGTATAGAAGTGGAGTACATCATTGCCACCTACATCCTACTGGTCAGATACTGTGATGCAGTCCCAAACTGCAAGCATGGCTGGGAAATGTAGTCTTCCTCTGCACCCAGGATTATGCTGAACCAGTATTATCTCTGTCACATCCACCAAGTTTGGAAGGCTTTCAGGTGTTCAGCATTATGTGGAGGTCTCCATCTGACTTCTCAACTTGCAGGAGACCTAGGCTTTTTTAAATGCCCCCTTAAATCAGGCTTGTGATCAGTTAAAATCAAACCCTCAGGAATGTCAATTTTAGGCCTTTATGAATTTGTACTTTTTGTCAGTTCTCACCTCTGAGAATTTCCTTATTTTTCTGCCAGCTCATCAATAAATATTTTAAGATTTTTTTGTTTTTTGTTTTTTTAAGCGTATTTTGTGCATTATTCTTAGATATTCTATAACAGGAGGGTTTCATAGGACAACTAGTCTGACATAGTGCTTAAAGTGGAAGTCAACTTCAGCCTTTTTCAGAGATTATTCTGATCCCTGCTGGTAGTCTTACATTATGGTTTCTCATGTTAAAGAAGAAACTGGGTGTTTTCCTCATTTCGAAATGTCTGAATTATTAGCAGTACCAGATAGCTGCTCCTGTTTTCTAGTAGTACATGTCTCTCAATTTTATATTTTACATGAGAAAGCCAAGTTATTCCCAGACAAGTTTTTTGAATTGAATTTCCAAGGGGCTGCTATTATCTAGCTTTCTTTTAGACCTTTCTTTTATCGCCTTTCTCATTGTTTTCCTTTCCTGATGTCCTTCAAGAACTTATAGAGACATTTAATCTGTGGGGGAAAAAAAAATTTGATAACAAAATGAATTTATAAGAACCCATATTCTAATTAAAACTAGATAATATAAATGCCATCAAATATTGATTTATAGTTAGGGTATTAGCTCTTTCTTATTTGTAAAAATAAGTAAATCTTCCTTGTCAATAAAACTGACAGAGGACTTAAGATGAATGATCCAGTCCAAAATTATTTATTGTTGTCTTAGTTATAGATCATAAACTGCTATAAATGCAACATTTAATTACTTGTAAAAATTATTTTGTATTTACTTTAGAAAAATTATTAATATGGAATAGTCAATTTTTTAAAAGTTAATGAGTATTAACCAGGTCTATACATTCTCAGTGTCAAACAAATTTGTTGTAAAAAATGGATTAAAATTACTTTTGAAAAATTTTGCAAACCTTAAGAGGCAACATCTGATTGAACTCCATTTAAGATTTTAAGTCTAAATAAGCTTTAATTCAGTGTCTTGATAAAGTCTTGTACTTTTGTTATAATATTTCTAAAAAAAATCTCAATATGGAAAAATTGCTTTAGCCACAATTTTCTAGTTTTATGAAGTGACTTCTGGAACTTCACTATATGTGCTTGCTATAGAGTTGAATCAGTACCATATAAGGAAAATCTAAAACTTCCAAACTCTTTTTCTAAAGTCATGTCTTTCAGCTCTTCAAATGAATAGGCTGATATTCCCTAACAATTAAAAATGAGTTTCAATATTGCTTCCTTAAATATGTTACTGTTCTTACAGTTACTAAAAAAGATGATTTTATGAGCTTGATTTGTGCTTACCTATTGTAGTCTCAAATTATCAAATTAATGAAAAGTACACCAATACCATAGTCGATTTGGTTATAGAAGATAATTATTGCTCTATAAATATTACTATTTTCGAAACTTTTTCCTCTTTTAGATTTGACAGATAATATTCCCTGTTTCACTCATTTCTTTCCACGACAATAAATATTGGTGCATAAGACACTATGGTTTATAAATAATACCTTTAAGCCCAATTGAAAGAGAGCATGTATTAGTGTTTTCATTAAAAAAGAAATTTTGCTCTGATCATTGTGCAGTCTTTCTCTCGAAGATGTTTTTACTTTATTCACAATTCTCACAAGGTTTCCAAGCTTCATCATATAAATTATAGTAATTCCAAAGTGGAAAGAATATCTGACAAAGAAAGAAAAATTGGCCCTAACTATATAGAGTATAAGCACCAGCTGTACATTACAGACAGAAGAAGGTAGAGGATTTGAGGAAAGGATGACAACACTTGAATTGGAGAGGTCAAGAACAATCCAAGAAGGTATGACTTGAAATAGTCTATAATAGTTACTCTTCTTTTCTTTTGTAGGGTAAGCCCTTATCAGCTAAACATTTTATGGTTGCCTTTTTTTTTTTTTCTTTTTTAGTAGGACTACTTTATTAGGTTAAGTTGCAAAGGAAACTGTTATTCATACATCAAACACAAGAAGAACGCATCCTATAATTTGAGTAGGTAAGTTTTTATATCTTAAGGGAAATCTTGGCAGTGTATCTCATTGAGAATTTTTTCACCAGAGAAATTACTACATATGTCAAATTTTACATATATTGTTTGGGTGTTCTTAGAATTTTAGCATTGATCCCTGGTTAAGAACCTCTGCTTAATATATTAATACCAGTAATACCAATTGAATCAAGTTTGAAAGTCTTAAGAATGAAAAATAGACAATAATGAGAGTGAATGCAAGAGAGAATTCAGTGACTTGAGTAGTTTCTATCACCTTTTCTATTTTTCTGTAGCTTTGTGTCTTTTTGTTATTCAAATTTGAAGTATCAAAACAAGTACCTCATTCATTACATACACAAGATGAATTAAAGTATTCAGGGAACCTGGTAAATTAATGAGTTCACTGAAGAATAGTAAGGCTAGTCTAAGGGGATAAGTCATCTAAAGGAGAGGAGCTAAGAGGAAGAGGCTGGAGATGGTTTCCAGAGAGCCAGAATAACCAATTTCTTCTGACAGCTGTGTATATTAGTCTGCTCAGCCTGCCATTGACAAAATACCACAAACTGGATGGCTTAGAAAACAAAAATTTATTTTCTCACAGTTGTGGAAGCTAGAAGATCAAGACCAAGTTTCTGGCTGATTTGGTTTTTGGTGAGGACTTTCCTCCTGATTTGTAGACACCCACCTTCTAGTTATATCCCACATGGCCTTTTCTTGGTGTGTGCATAAAGAACCCACTTTGGTGTTTCTTCTTATAAAGACAATTCTATTGAAGCAGGTCCCTACTCATTACTTCATTTAACCTTAAGGGCTCCATCTCCAAATATAGTCATACCGAGTGTTAGGGCTTCAACATATGAATTAAGGCCAGAGGATGCAATTTATTTCATAACACTGCGTGTCTTATAGTAAGTTTATAAGCCAATAAGGAGTAACCAAGTGTTATATAACAGCCAACTGTCAGTCAAGGTGACCTCAAATAGGGATCATCTAGGACCTCCCATCATGGCCCAAGTATAAACAGCCCTTCCCATTTCTGCACTGTTACAGCTCTCTTTGCTCAAAATCCACTCCTCCCTTGGGGCGTACTATCTTATCTCTTCACCTCCCAAATTCCACAGGGCTGCAGCCTTCCTTAGCATCACCTGTCTCCTTCTAAAATGTACTTCCAATCTTACTTTTTCTAAATCTTGCCACCTGTAATTCTTTGCTGCTTCAGTAGGGAAGAAACAAGGGACAACACACAACACCACTATCCTCCTCTCCCATGCTGCTGGGACGACACCAGATTTCACATCACCCCAGCATTAACAAAATAATGAAAATGGTGTTCTTGTCCTCTGACTATTTTCTGAAGTTTAGCAATGTAGGTTGGTTTCATCAAGAGTCTTGTCATTTGGGCCCATTTTAAGAAAAAAAAAAAAAAAAAGTTCTTTGCTATTGCAGTTAGCATAAATTCCAAGAGTGATTTATTAGAATTTAGTACAAAATGTAGAGGAAAGTGACATTACTTTCTGTGTAAAAGAATCCTGATGCATGATTAAAACTAAAATTTGCCTTTGAATTGTAAATACCCATCTTAAATGGCCAAATTTACATGTGGGGAAGATGAATGAGAAGCCTGTCTTTTATTCCTTGGATTGATTATTGCACTGTCGGATGTCCAGGGGCAGGAATCAAGCAGGAGAAACAAGTTGCTATTTGCAAAGTGTTAAAACAAGAGCCAGATTGTTTCTTCTTCACTTACTGTGCACAGTGTGGGCTGGCACCACTTTGGTAGCTTAGAATTCTCAAATGCTGTCAGGAAAAACAAACCAAACTCTCCAAATAGAATAAAAGGGTGAAAAAACAAGCAAGGAGGAAGATCAAGAATTTATCTGCAGTTAACAAAAGAATAATGTATTTGCTAACAGAGTGGTAGAAGCTGCTCTGTGAGGAAGGAGTGATCTCAGGAAATGTCTTTCTTCCATTTTGCTCTTTGTTCCTGAGTGTAGCATAAATGTTGATTTAATTAGTGGTGAATTCTTTTAAGATGTAAGATTTCCTTTAAGACCCAAAAGCCTATATAACCTCCATGATGGTGTTGAGTTCACATATAACTTAGATATTTAATGAAAGAAGAATCTTATGAAGTTTTTTCAGTAAAAACTGAGTAGTTGAGAAGAGAAAGAAAAAATAAATTATCTTTTGTTACACTAAACCATTTAAGCTATTTACCCTTAAATAGTATGCTGCAGGGCAAACATTTGTTGCGGTAAATATACCCTTTCACTTTCCCTCTCCTCCCCATTCTCTCTGTCTCTTCTCCCTTCTCCTCCCCCTCCTGCCCCCCATAAGAAATATTGTTTGGAGCAGTGGTAACATTAATCACCAGTACTGTATAGACAATTTCAGCATAGACACAGATTCAAATTGTTAAAATATTCTGGTTGCGTGAATAGAAAAAGAAACTACAGAAAAATTGAGTCAATAAGCCAGTTTTACTGAAACTGTAAGTTATTTGACTGAAATGACCAAATGATCAATTTTATTTTTTTCTGTTGTTTGGTTTTCTGCATTTTTTTGTTTTCTTTTCTTACCAGTATAGGTCAGATTTTATCTCATAATTTTCATAACATTTTTAGGAAAGTGGGTTGATGGTAAGAATTTATTTTTCTCAATTAAGAGTGCTCCAAACTGATTTTCACCTTTAAAGGTTTAGCATGTCATGTGGTTTAACGTAAAAAGTAGAGATGGTAAAAGATTTGAAAACTTATAGAAATTTCTGCACAATAGATTCTTTTGCTAACTAAAAAATCAGGAAATAGAAGGTACCACGTTAAAGAATTTTAGCCATAGGATGACAAATCTGGACTCTAGGATAATTATTTATAATTGTATACAATTTAGGAACTTAGAAATTGTTCTTCTGAACTCATAAAAGGACAGAGGAAAAAAAGGGAAAATGAATGTAAAATAAAGTTCTGGTTATCAGTACAAGTTCTCAAGCTGATCCTGATTGTGTTACCATAAGTGTCAGATTCTAAGCTTAAGAATATAGTAAAAGTTATATAGCTATATTTCTGTGCATAAATGCACATCCTTCAATCATTTTAAACTACAAAATCAATTAGGTATCAATAAAAGGAGCCAGATCAGAGATGGGAAATAATTTAAATTATTTATTATTTTAACACAAATGCATATTTCATTGTTTTAGCACAACTGTCTTGAAACTTGAGATTATCAAATGTTTTTGTGTGTTCACATTCAACAGACGTTTTGAATTATGCTTTTGACTAGTAAGTAGATTCTCAAAAAATAGTTGAAATAATGAATGAATGAATGAATGAATGAAGCCTTCTTAAACATCCTAAGATATACATAACACTATATATGCCTGATATGTATTACATTATATATTATGTGTATTACATTACATATTATATATATATGTGTTTGCTAGTCTCCAATTATTTGAAATGCTTTTAATGTCTATTGCTTTACTTATTTACATGCCTGTCATTTATGACACAAATAAAATATAAATCACTTGGATTACCTATTCTCGTAAGAATTTTACTCCTCATTCTGTTCTGTACTTCCCTCTATCCATTCTTCCATTTCTAACCTTTTAGTCAACTCTTTCTATTGTTCCATGCATGTTTTACTTCTTTACAGAATGCTCCTGACATGCTTTTTCTTCCATGTCTTAATTTCCTTTGTCCATTAGATCCATGAAGTCATTTCAATCAAATACTGCTCATTCTCTTACATGCTCATGTTTTTTAGATTTACTATATTTTTAGATCAATTAGGTATTCTTTAAATATTTTTTGAATGATTGTAAAAAGATGATTATTCCTCCATCTCTGTAAAACCCATTAAAAATTATTCCAGGCTAATGGAGTCCAGCTATCGCTCCTACTTCTTAAAAATTGTTCTCTTCTAACTTCAGTTACTCCTCCATATTCATAAAGAACTTTGGCTACTTGCCAAATCTACTTGCCAGTGTATTCTCTTCAATATTCTTGTTGCTGACCCAACCTGGTGTCTTAGGATCAGAGTTTGTTTTTCCATTCTAAAACGTGTCAGCTATACTCTACTCATTACATGGTCAGAACATAAATTTTTGTATCAGATGGAACTCCAAAACTGAAATTCCAAACTTCTCCAATCTCTTCCATCACTAAAACTTTAAACACCTCATCAGAGTTATCTTTTATCATCTTATTAAAAATACCCTTGCTGTACTACATTATAGCCACTCTACTAAAAACTTGCTATCTTTTTCCTTAGAGCACTCATTACTACGAAGAATTATTTGTTTGCTTAATAACTTTGTTTCTCTCTCTAGAATGAAAACTCTTGGAGGACAAAAGCTTTGTCTTGTTCACTAATAAATCTTTAGAGTTTACAACAATGCACATTGTAAAGCAGGCATTAGATAGTATCTGTTGAATTGGAGTGAACAAAGTAATTCTAGTGAATCAGGGAGTTATTTTTTTTTCTTAAAAACTATTATATAACAGATTAACTATATCTTTTAATCATATATATAAATATGCTTATAAGTATGAACCGTAATTAATTAGGCACATTGTGACTAATTTTATGACTGAGTGACACTTTCGTAGTCCTGTCTACTTATTGATCATCTTCAGTACAAAACTGCAAATATCAAGGAACAAAAAGAACAACACACTTAATGCTTTGTACCCAAGGTATGATTTAGGAAGGGTCATATATGTTATAAAATATTTTGGAACAAAGCCTAGATAAATGATATATGAAACTTCTTTTGCATTTCACCCAGAAACAAGAATACCCTCTAATACATTTTAGTTGGGGTCATCTAAATAGGTTGTTTTATTTCTTCCCTTTTGCATATTAGGATGTAATTCCACTTAAAAAAAAATAACTACATAATTCTCATTCTAAAATGAGAATTAAGCAATGATGTGATCTTTCAGTCAATGCTGGTGTTACTTATTTACAAAGTATGCAGAATGTAATTGAGAGCTCTGGAATGTTAGGGATAGCATATATTAACTTTTGTGTTCCTTCAGAAGCAAATCACTGTGCCTGATATTTGGAAGGCAGTAGTGCCTGTAAAATAATTAATCACGTTTTCACTCTTGAGATCTGGTATTTAACATGAATTTTCATTCATTTTCTCAAAATTAGTTTTTGCTTTATTATTGTCTTTTGTTGTTGAAGTCACTTGTTCTAAGATAAATTACTTAATTATAATTAAATAACATGTTGCTGTAAATTCGTAGTTTCATAGGAAGAGTAATTCTGAAACCAGAATTTTAGGGCTAAATAGGTCATTAGTGACCATCCAGTCCAACCGTGTTATTTTACAGATGCGCAAAAGTGTCCCAGAGATGTAAGTTGACTTGCCTGGGGTTTTACAGCTTTTTAAATTGAACTAGAATCTAGGTCACTCAGTGCTGGGCTATTTCCATTATATAAGATAATTAGGCACTATAAAGCACATTCAGAGAGTAATATAATAAAGCTATATTGTGAGACATTCTCTGAGGCAGTGATTCTCCGAATTTTCGCTGACACACCCTAATGAGCAATTTTGAGAATACTCTCAATAAATCTAAAGTTGTTAATAAATTACTAAAGTACTATATGTAATTTTCTTAATAAAAATTTAAAAGAATAATATAGTAAAGGGTAATAACTTTAAAATAATTTCATTTATTTTTAATAGTGCAAACATTCTTTTCTGCTTTTACCCAAAATTATTATTAAAATTTCAGAGAAAGCAGTATATTTCAATATGCTTTATTATTTTTGAAAATCTTGTTTTAAATACCTTTTGGCAAAGTGATTTAAAAGTTGGGTTTTGAATTCAGTTTACTTTGATTCTTGATTTTAATGGCTATCACAAAGCAATAGACTTAAATGGAAGAAATATAGGGTACAGACTTTCAGTTAATAAGATGAATAAATTCTGGCGATCTAATGTACATGAACTGTAGTCCCCTTTACTGTATTATATACTTAAATGTTGTTATGAGTAGATTTTAAATGTTGTCAAATACATACACAAAATGGTAATTATGTGAGATGATGAAGGTGTTAACTAAACTTATTGTGGTAATTATTTCATTTTCTCAAAATACTCATGGACTAAATTATTATGGTGTATACCTTAAACTTATACAATGATATACACCAATTATATGTTAATAAAGCTAAAAAAAAATTTTAAAAATGTAAAAAAGTGAAAACTGTTTCATTGGCTTTTGTTAATACAAAATGATATTCACTTTTAAATTGCATTTACCCATTATGCAAAGACTTGTAGATGTAATTCACCTTTTAAATTCACATCTCCCCTGGGAATCAATAATTTATTCTTGCAAAAAAAATCTAGATTTTGAACAAATGATGTAAATATATAAAACCTTTCATTTGGATGAAAGCGTACAGACGTGTTTTTCTTTTTAAATGTTGATACACAAATTTTTGTAGTAACTGCATGTAAAGAGAGATTTCCAATTTTTCTTCAAAATGCTTTCTTCACAGCACAAAGCTCTTGTAGAAACCAATTACTTTCTCACTCATTGGTAAAGTCACAAACACTCTATAAAATGTTCATTGGAAATGATGCATAAATGCACATTTCAAAAGCTTTCAAAATATTTTTAACATTTTTGGCAACTGTTTGTCAGATCTGATTAGATTATCATTATTTTTCAACATGGCTGATGAGCTGGTAGTAGAGATAAGAAGAATTAGTTCTGTAATTCTCTATTGTTAATTTTTATCTCCTCCCTGTATCAGCAGTCCAGAATTTTTTTACAGAAATATTCTATAGTTATTTGCCCATTTAATGAGGGTTAGTTTAGTTAAAATTGGATAATGTAATGAATAAATCACATTCTCGTCTACTGAAATATAACACTCTATGCTGAAAGCAAATGAATAAGACCACTATGTCAAACTGTGTTGTGGAACTTCCATTCTTTTTTTGGGATAGCAATTTCACAGGACAGGAAATTATCTGTATTATATAGACCGAATGAGGATATCAAGATGAAATTATATTAATAGTTAAATGCCAGTAAATATTGCTTTTTCTCATTCTTTTAGTTAAAAAAAAAAGGAGAGATTCTAAATTTTTTTTTGTTATCCTAATAGATCATTTTTCCTACACAGGTGGGTACCTTCTGCCCTCTTTAGAGATAACTATCTTTTGTGGTGCTGGTTTTCCTAATCTTAAAACTGGAATCAAGACTGTAATTGTCTAATGAGACTTTGCTCAAACTAGGTACCTATCTAGATATAACTAAAGGTGATAATTTCTATCTTGGTTTAGTCTAGAGTTCTCTTTGAGAGTTTTTTAAATTTTGCTGATGCATTGTTTGCTTTGATTTGTGTAGGATACTATTTTCCTAAATTGGGATTTAATTACTATTTACAAAAAATAAAATTTTTGACATGTGTAATTGTTCAAAGTTCAAATTTCATTGATATTTATGATGTATTTTACAAATTGTAGCCAGCAAAATAGCCAGGTCTACTTGTTTCTTACTTAAGAGATTGCTTTCTTTGATTTTGATTATTTTGGAGCTATTCTCACTCTCTTCTGTGAATGTTCTGTAAACTGCTCAAGATTATATGATCTGAAAGGTGATTAGCTCAAATTGGATGAAATGCTAATGACATGACACTCCCAGTATAGCTCTGCTATGTATACATCTTGCTGACTGTCATTTAGCATAATTTTTTTAAATTAAATTTTAAAACTAAAAAACTTGCATTAGACATATTCTTCATTTATCATTATATAAAATTGAAAGACATTATGTTAAACCTTTAATTAGACGAGATCTTAAATGTGATGGTATAGATATAATTTGGGTATCTGTTTCAACTATATCATTGCATTAATATTCCAGATGGTAAATTTCTACCTTGTACAATATACACAAATTCAAAACAGATCAAAGATTTAAATCTAAATGCTAAAACTATAAAACTCTTTGAAAAAAACATAGGTCTAAACCTTTGTGATCTTGGATTAGGCAATGGTTTTGAAAAATAATAACAGCTAAAGCATAAGCAATTAAAGAAAAAATAGATAAATTGGATTGTCTAACAATTAAAAACTTGTGTACTTTCAAGGACACCATCAAGAAAGTGAAAAGACAACCAACAGAGTGGGAGAAAATATTTTGAAATCATATATCTGATAAGCATCTAGTATCCGGAACATATGAAGAACTTTTACTACTAAACAATAAAAAAAAATTTTTCAAATGGGCAAAAGATACAAATAGACATTTTTTTCCCCAAAGAAGTAACTGCTTTGTTGATCTAGTTAAGTTAATTCTTCCACAGTAAATGTTTTGCTCAAGGTGAGAAATGATTAGAGCTAACCATTTGCTTAAAAACTTTTGTACTTTCAAGGACACCATCAAGAAAGTGAAAAGACAATCAACAGAGTGGGAGAAAACAGAGACTCTACAAAAGGACTAGCTGGACAATTTCAAAGGAATATCAAGTCACCTTTGAATATATGTGTCGAATAAAAGCTAAGTTTAACCTGGAATATTCCCATAAAGTCTTATTTCTGAGTGAAAATTTGCCTTAGCTAGGACTTATGTACCTTCCTTCTCTCTGAAAGTTACCTAAATTGTATGTTGAGGCAAAGACAAAATAT
>NW_011888790.1:15513762-15518829 GCF_000151845.1 Pteropus vampyrus
GATTATTTTGGAGCTATTCTCACTCTCTTCTGTGAATGTTCTGTAAACTGCTCAAGATTATATGATCTGAAAGGTGATTAGCTCAAATTGGATGAAATGCTAATGACATGACACTCCCAGTATAGCTCTGCTATGTATACATCTTGCTGACTGTCATTTAGCATAATTTTTTTAAATTAAATTTTAAAACTAAAAAACTTGCATTAGACATATTCTTCATTTATCATTATATAAAATTGAAACACATTATGTTAAACCTTTAATTAGACGAGATCTTAAATGTGATGGTATAGATATAATTTGGGTATCTGTTTCAACTATATCATTGCATTAATATTCCAGATGGTAAATTTCTACCTTGTACAATATACACAAATTCAAAACAGATCAAAGATTTAAATCTAAATGCTAAAACTATAAAACTCTTTGAAAAAAACATAGGTCTAAACCTTTGTGATCTTGGATTAGGCAATGGTTTTGAAAAATAATAACAGCTAAAGCATAAGCAATTAAAGAAAAAATAGATAAATTGGATTGTCTAACAATTAAAAACTTGTGTACTTTCAAGGACACCATCAAGAAAGTGAAAAGACAACCAACAGAGTGGGAGAAAATATTTTGAAATCATATATCTGATAAGCATCTAGTATCCGGAACATATGAAGAACTTTTACTACTAAACAATAAAAAAAAATTTTTCAAATGGGCAAAAGATACAAATAGACATTTTTTCCCCAAAGAAGTAACTGCTTTGTTGATCTAGTTAAGTTAATTCTTCCACAGTAAATGTTTTCCTCAAGGTGAGAAACGATTAGAGCTAACCATTTGCTTAAAAACTTTTGTACTTTCAAGGACACCATCAAGAAAGTGAAAAGACAACCAACAGAGTGGGAGAAAACAGAGACTCTACAAAAGGACTAGCTGGACAATTTCAAAGGAATATCAAGTCACCTTTGAATATATGTGTAGAATAAAAGCTAAGTTTAACCTGGAATATTCCCATAAAGTCTTATTTCTGAGTGAAAATTTGCCTTAGCTAGGACTTATGTACCTTCCTTCTCTCTGAAAGTTACCTAAATTGTATGTTGAGGCAAAGACAAAATATCAAACTGGATAATTGAGTCCTCTCTGTGAACCTGCTAGTTATGTAAAAGGAAAGTAGAATTAATACCCATAGAATAAATCTCTCCAAACTAAATTTATTTCCTCTGACAACTGGTTAAAAGTGCCCTGGAGATCAAGTTGTACCCAATCAGGCATTTTGCTACTGAGATATTGGTTATATGGTTAGAACTGAAGAAAGATGTCTCTGGATATTTGAAGCATAGTAGTCAAGAAAAGGTCTAGAAAAAATAAGCAGTTGAAGAAATGGATAGAGAAGACTGCCATTTGTGACAACATGGATGGATCTTGAGAATATTTAGCTAAAAGAAATAAATCAGATGGAAAAAGTAAAAAACCATATGATTTCACTCATATGTGGGATATAAAACTGAAAGCAGCAACAAGCAAATAACAAAAAAAAAAAAAAAACAGGACAAAAACTCATAGTTACAGACAACAGTATGGTGGTTACCAGAGGAAAAGGGTAAATGGGGTCAAATATATGGTGATGAAAGGAGATTTGACTTTGGATGGTGAACACACAGTACAACATACAGATGATGTATTATAGAACTGTACATTTGAAACCTGTATGATTTTATCAACCAATGTCATATCAATAAACTAAAATTTAAAAGAGAAGAAATGAGGAAGAATATAAAGCACTGAATGAAAAAGAGATCAGAGAACTGGTAGTTTTTACTTAAGGCATACAATGCATCTTACACAGAGATTGAGGGAATAGTCTAGTATTATAGAAAATTTTAAATACTTGATGTGTTGAACATAGTCTTTTTTGTTCACAAGGAAAAGAGTTCTGGTTATAACGTATCCTTGTTTTTGAAATAAGAAAGTTTAAATAGAATGCCCTCTCCCTTTGTTTGATAAACTACTACTTCCTTTTTAAGACCCAACTTTAGTTTAACTTTTTCTCTACTTTCCCCTCCCCTACTCCTATAGGATTGGTCACTGTTCCTATATGCTTTTATTATTCTGTGTTTATTTCTATAATCTGTATATATATCTAGTATACCATATGTCACATTGTATTGGCAATCATTTGCTTATCTATAGGTTTGCTCTAACAGACTATGAGGCCCTTGACAGAAAATCATATTTATTTGATGAGCACTTGGCCTGGGTCCTAGAATATTGCATTCAGCCACAATTTATCAAATGATTTAATGAAAATGTATAACCTATGGTCTTTAAATTTGGGGAACTACAATATTGATAGGGGCCATAATGTGATTTTGTCATCTATTTAAAAGGATACTTTTATGTTGATTTTGCAGTTACCAAAACTGGACATAGAGCCTCTCAAGTTTCATTCTTTTTGGAGGCTGAAGAAGTCACTCTACTCTTCTACAAGGTAGCAGAAGCTTATATAGTCTAAAGAATAAGATGACCAAAAAAAATATGTATTTCAGGATTTTAAAAAAATATGAAACACAAAATAAAGAGATTTAGCAACATCTCAGCAGGAGTAGGATGAGGCCAGGCTCCAAGGGAGGAAGAAGTAAAACACAGATCTAATTTAGAAATAGCATAATGCTTCTTGACACATGTGAGAGTTAAAAATGGGTCACCAACTGTCCTTACTATTTCTACTGATTTTCTGCCTGACTGATATATCAGGGCAAATGGGGATGGAAAGAAACTTTGTAAACAGTCTGAGAAAGATTGTCATTGACCTAGGTCACAGTGCTTCTTGTAGATCAGGAATAATAAACCATAAGAAGATGGAGGAGAGAGCTAATCAAAAGAAAGTAAAAAGGCATTCCACTTGAAAAATTCAATGAAAAAGAAAGAAATGTAGGAGAGCAGTATAGTTGGGTCGAGAAAATGATTTTCTTATGTAGAACTGAGAAAATGCTTTCAAGTTTCAGACTCCCATAAATAGACCCATACATTCAGTAAAAAGTGAGCAGAGAGATGAATATTCAAACTAAAACTACAGGTTACAAATTAATATATATAACTATCATGAAAATCAAGATAGAATAAATGAATAAATTTGGGAATTAATTTTTTTAGAAAAAAGATGTTCATTTATGTAAGATTAAATATTCTTTTGTGATAACTAAGACCTGCATCAGTGGTTATCAAATTCATCAGAAATGAGTACTACTTTCATATGTCCATTACTCCACTGACCTTATATTTTGAAAAATATTGCTGGCTTAATTACATTTATTAACAAATAATCCATTTCTCATTAAATATTATAATAAAAGACATTGCCAATCAGAGATTTTCATGAGTGTGAAATAAGAAGGCACACAACACCATTTTATTAAGAATTCAACAGAAAACAAAGAAAATTTAAATTCTAGTTAGCTTGTGCATTGTGATCTTAGATAAACACATATCTTATTAAGCTTTTAAAAGTTATTGAAAATAGATTAAAACATTGCTTCATTTTTGCAGGGATTCTCAGTAGTTGCACTATTGACATTTGTGGTTAGATAATTCTTTGTTGTGGGGGGCTGTCCTGTGCATTTAGGGCATTAAACAGCATCCCTGACCTCTATCCCACTAGATGATAATAGCAGTTGTCTAGTGCTGACAATCAAAAATAACTCTAGACATTGCCAAATGTCCCCTAGGGAGCAAAATTAGCCCTATTTAAGATTTGATACAGAGAACTCTGGGGTCCTGATATGAGAAACAATTACCTAAAGGAATCACACAGTGAGGGAAGTAAAATGTAGAATTAAATAATGGGTCAACAAGGAAGAATAGAAGACTTTGCAGGATAGAACCATCCCTCTTTTTTCACAGAAAGCTAACATTGGGTGTAAGAAGTATGGCAAGGCAGGGCTGTCATCTTTCTGGTCTCTAAACAGGAATGCATTCTGCACAGCATCAAGTGACATACATTTAAAGTAAGACAACACACAGAAAAGTAAGGGAAATACATCTTTGACATCCTCTAAACTGATCATTTAATTCAAAAAGAAAGAAGTGATTATAAAGAAAAAGGAGACTATGAATTCATCAATTCCAACTGTTTTTAATTCAGTGAGAAGTGCTGCCTTTCACAGTTCTGCAAAGGCAGAGAATGAATAAGAATTTACAACCTTTTCTGTCTTGTTAGGAACAAAACTTAAATTACCTGATGTGCTGTTAAAAAATTCCCTTTATAGTAATGTGTATTGGGAGTTTTCTTTTTATCACTTTCTGAATGTGGGGGTTAATTTTTTCCTCTTACACGGTTTCACTATATGATATAGATATTGTTTACAAATTTGCAAATCTTCAGCTGCTAGAACAGTGACTGGGTAGACTTAAAGTGATCATCAATGCCCAATTTTATTTTTTATTTTTGGTCAATTTTTTGTAGATTTAAATATTAAGGCTTGGTCTAAGAAAAACGATGAAATAAAATTGCATTAAAATTTTTTTTCATAATATCATTTTAAGCTGAAAAGTTATTCCCTGGAAAGTGTGGTCTCATCTGGGTTTGAACATGAAGCAGCCCATCTATCACTAATGGAAGATCTGGCTTAAGCATTACATTGCCTGGGACAGAGTAACCAGAGGTGGTCTCTGACTATGTGATTAAGTCACTAGTTTTTGAGTTGGATTGAGGGAACCTGGTTATTGTCTAAGAAGAAAGAACTCGAGTCTCTGATGCTATAATTTTCATATAGAGGAATGAAGAAGAAGAGAAGAACATGGATGGTTTAGCTCCACTAAAGTCTCTTTTTGTGTAGTAAAGGGATAGAGTATTATGTTACTAGGTAAGTAGTTTACTACTAATGTTACCACTATTTGTTTTTACTGCCACCACTATTATTATTGCTAACACCAACAAGAATAGCAGCAGCTTTGATCAATTAAGGAACATCTGCTCTGTGCAAATGCTTGACATTAAAAATGATTATTTCACGTTTTTCTAACAACTTATAAACTACTATCTCTAATCTAGAAATGAAGAAGTCGAATTTTGGAGGAATT
>NW_011888790.1:15519584-15526857 GCF_000151845.1 Pteropus vampyrus
TCATTTTAGCTAATTTTTATCCATGATAAACATAAAAGGCATCATATAAAGGTGGCAAAGAAGACTATGCCTATAAACTACTATTTATTTAACAATGTATAGGAAATGGCTAGTGTCCCCAGCTAGATGCTGTATAAACAAAAATGACTCAGTTACTGCCCTCATTGGATATAGATTGGAGGAGGAGCATAAATGCGCATTTATTTGGATTTGCTTTCCCCACCCTATCCCCTTCTCATGGTCTATTTGTGTTTGTGGGATATTCTGAAAAAGCAGAGGATTCAGTGTCAGACTAAATTGTATTAAGCCTAGCTAATTCTGAGCTTGCTCTAAAGCTCAGTTTTCCCATATATAAAATGGGGTGATCATACCTTCTCCACAAGGCAGTTGTCAGATTACATAAAACACTATATATGAAGAGCTCAACATAGTGCTTGACAACTTTTTTACCATCATCTTTGTTTCTTTATAACATTTGCCTCTCTGCCATTGCATACTGTCTTCTGTGGAACTCTTATCTATGAAGTCTTAGGGGATAAGTACCTATAGATTCCTAATTACAGATTCTAGTACTGAGATTCAAGGATTTTGGATTAGGAAACTAAGAGGCTTGGCTCAAAGGCCAGAAACAGGGAGATCAAGGACCATATATCTGGGAACAGAGTCCTTGGCGCTATGAGACATTTAAATTCACCACTTTATGGAGGTATAGTTTTCCATCTATGTTTTAAAGAAATTAATGGGTTGAAGTCAGCATTAAGCAAAGGTATAGCTAATGGGAAAAAAAAGAAAAATTATCACAAGAAAAGATAAAACAACAATAAGAACATTAGGTTACTAAACGTCTTGCTCTAGTTGAACCAAGAGCTATTTTACCCCAGGTAGTTTTCTGAAAGTTGCGGTAGAGATCAGAAAACCATATGTACTTGGCACATAGTTTATGCTCAATATATGTCAGCTGAATGAGCAAACCAACAACAAACAGAATAAAAACTCTGCCCTTGATTAAATAAAATTGTGAAAAGAAACCCAGAAATAGTAATTTACAAGAGAGTAGAATCAGTTAACAGTTTTGAATTTTATTGATATTGATGAAGATTAGAAATTTGTACTAATTTGGCTTCAGTTAAAACTTTTAAAGATACATGTTGGTTTTCAGAGTTGTCAACCCAAGAGTAGATAAGCACATAGGCAGTAACTTTTCTATAGAAAAAGAATTTACCTAACTCAATCGATTAAAATTTTGAGGGCTATACTGTCCCAAATAACAGAATTCTAATCTATAATGACAGTTTAATACCTGAATGAACTAACAGGTTTTCATTCTATTATTATGCAATCCTTGTTGTCTGGCAACATTATCAGAAAAATGTGTTACGTTACTAAAAGAAGCATTATTCATTGGCTTAGGAAGTTCCCTAAACATGATTAATTTATTCAAAGCCTTTTAAATATTATGTTGAGTTGTTATTCATTTTGTGATATATGAAAGTTCTTGTTAAATTTTTATTCTGGTTAAAAGTTATTTTCTTGTAAAAAGAAATGTAAAATGGTCAATGACTTCATGTCTCCTCATCCCACGATACCATAGTACTATGATAATTTTTAATTTAATTGGATAATGATTTAGAAAATGAAAAGTGTTTAAGCAAATATTTAAAATTACAAACCTGTAGGGAACCTACAGAACATCTAGTCCAATCCGCACATCAGGAATTAGAAAATTAAAGAACAGGAAGAATAAATGGTAGACTCAAAGTTGTTCACCTTTATTGCAAACCACTGTTATTTCTACTCAGTCAAGATGCTTTATCATTAGGGTTACTGCTCTTTCAGATAAACACATATTTTTAAGCTTTGTGATTTTCGTTTTTCATTTAGTATTTACTTTCTCCTAGTTAATTTATTGGTCTGTCTTTCTATGACCTATGAACATCCTTATATGGAACATTTTAAAGAAGAAACTGAGAAATAAAAAGTTATTTGGGAGAAGAGCCAGTCGGTTGATTGGTTGTTAGCAACACTGAACTATGCTTTATTCCACCCCTAGTAACCATTCCTTAGATTTTCCTCTGTTTTTTTCCCTAAAGTATACAACACCAATGCAATGACAAGATAACATTGTTTTTGTGTGCATTTATTCTTAAAATTCTCCCAATATTTCATCTATACTGAGGTTTTCCACTTTCTTTAATAGCCATTTAATAGAAATATAAACACTTTCCTTTCCATTGATATGTGTAGATATATCTGTATAATCTTTCTATATGCAGCCCCCTTTAGAGAAAAGACAGGACAAACATGTTAGAGTAAATGATTTATGTGTCTGATAACCAGAGAAGTCATGCAATGGGAAAAATGGGTGATAAACATTAGTAGATCCTACCTCACTCAGATGAGATTGAACCTTTTTGCCTGTTTGCAGTGCTTGACAATTTTTCTCACAATGATAATAGATGGAAACTCAGTTTATTTTTGTTAGAAAAAGTCATTTCTCTAAGTAATATAGTTTATGGCAAATTGTGGTAGAGAAATAAAAATAAAACAGAAACATTAAATCGTTGCTTGTCTTTATCACAAACAATGAAATCCCATGACAATAATGTTTCTCTTGTTCCTTATCACTCTATCTAGAGAGGTCTTACTTTGGCATTTTTAAAATTGTTTATTTAGGATCTTGGAATATGTTCTTTCTTAAAAAAAAAAAAAAAGTAGGTAACAGTACCTACCATTTGAATACTCTTGGCTTCAGTTTCTTCATCTGTAAAATTGATGAGTTGATATTTAGATATTTCTAAGGTCACTTCCAGTTCTAAAAGTCAGATTCTATTAATTATGCCACATGAAATAATTTCTTCCTGTTGAAATAGATGAATTTGTATGTATGTGTTCAGAAGTTCTATCTACGTACCAATTTATTCATTCAAATTTTAAGAAGTGTATACTACTTGCAAGACAAACTGTGGTTCCCAGGTTAAATGTGGCCTGCTTCCTTTTTTTTGTGAATAAAACTTTTAGAACATAGTCACACCATTTGGAAGCTTATGTCTATGGCTACTTTCACACTACAGTGGAGAATTGACTAGTTAACTAAGAACACACTGCCCTAAAATTTAGAAAACCTAAAATATTTACTATCTAGTCTTTCACAGAAAAGTTTCAAAACAAAAATATATTTTTATGTCTATACTCATTTTATTGAATCTGTTACAGAGTTTTATAGATTGCTCTATAATAAGGATTTTTGTCGTTGGTGTTCTTGGAGGTGCACGTGTGTGTATGTGCGTATGCATGTGTGTGATCCTTCTGGCAGTAAATCACATCTTTATTTTGTTCAGTTTTCGATCTGTTATTCTGTTCCATTCTAATATCTTTAATTGATTTTATATTAAGTAAATGACTTGTAACTGGGCATTTCACTTAAAAGTCAGTAATGTATGGATAACAGTTCTGATGCTAATTAAGAGACTGAAAAATCATTTAAATAAAACTTGTATTTTAGCCCATAAAAATACTGTCAAAGAATAAAGAGCCATTTCTAAGTTCTGTGTAACTTTAGTGGGTTGCACTAGAATATTTTCTTTTTGTGAAAATCAGAAGAGAACATACAAGTTATCATTTGTCATAGATTGCTTTTAAATTGATATTTATAGCACTTCTGGTAGATTGAAAAGTCCTATCTCATAAAACAAGATATTGAGACAGTTCTTCCTCTCTAAAATGGCCTTTTCACTTAGGGCAGTTGTCAGTTTTCTCCTTGCTTTTGGTCTTCCATATAGTGTGGTTGGGGAGAAGGAGAGGGGAAGATAGGGAAAAAAAGAAAGTTGTAGGAGCCATAACAGTCTGAGGCACATGAGGAAAGGGCCTTGACTTAGATAACATTTAGGTCTGATAGTTGCTAATGCTCCACATTACCTCTCATCTCCTCAGGAAATTAGATATAATACAATTTTTACAGTTGACTCTGTTGTATGAGAGGATGATTAATGAAGATGACATTTACTCTGATTTTTGTGCTCTTTAAAAAGGTATTCTCCATGAAGAGCTCACATTTTTAGGCTCTCGATGGAGATGACATCTTTTGGGGGGAAGAAATACAGTTGAACTCTCTTTCACTAACCATTTTTTCAGGAACAGATTCTTATCGTGGTACTTCTTGTCAGACTCATCAGAAAAGATATATTTTCTTTGAAGCACAGCACTTATCAGTTTCTTAGCACTGAATTTCATGACTTCCTCTCTTTTATTTAAAGTTGATTGAAGATACTAACATTCTGCCTTAAATCGTTTGAAAAAATTCAAGAAACCTTTGTTGGAGAAGTTTTGAAGTCTTAAATTATGGCTTAAATTGGTGATTCAGAATACAAATAGCTAAAAGCAGACAGGGTTTATATCCTACAAAGTTATCTTTTAGGTCACACAAGCAAGAGGACTAACCAACTGTTCTGATCTTTCAGGGATTCTGATATCTTTATCCTTTGGAAGTGACATTCAGCCATTTTGTTAATCAACATCACACCTCAAAAACCTAAGATCTGTTCTGAAGTTATTGGAAACTAAGTGGGCCAGAAATAGTGCTAATCTAATTGCAGATACAGAAGTCAACATTGATTTTGTAACAGGGGGCAAGGTGGTCTAGAAAAGGGGAAATTTATCTGAATTTCTTCCCTGGACAAGCAGATACCCTACCTGGTAGGCTGTGGACTAGATTTATTTGTATTATGAATTGAGTTCCTCTTACATATCAGTCACTGTGTTTGTTCTCATGTAGATGAGTCAAAGTAAGCCTCAGTGGCCTGTGAAGGCTGGACAGATCCACAAACTAACTTTAGGACCCAGACTGTAACATCCATTGTGATCTGAAAGATTTGAGGAGAAAAATCTAAAAATGAAATTTGAGGCAGGGAGTACAAATGAGACATATTCCAAAAAGAAGCCTGTGACAGAGTCTAGGTATAAGATCATAAGACTATACCAGATTTATTGGGCAGACATAATAGCCTTTGTGTAGAATGGTAGAATGAAGAGCTGAGAGAGGGGCTGGGCAGAGGGCTGTTCAGGGCACTAGGCTGTCAGGCAGAACTCATTTTATTAATACAGAATAATCCAGGGGAAGAGCCTCTGAAATAAAGAATAGACTCAATTACAGAAAACTAAGAAAAAAAATTTTTTTTTTTACTTTTACATAAGTCTTTGTTGTAGTATCTCAATTTAGGACACCAAAGTTATCGCTGAGTAGTGAGCCCTTAGGGACAGTCTTAAGAGTAGATGTCATAGATCTGTAATTAGAACATAATGTGTTTTCATATTTATTATTGCTTCCAAGTACTTTAAAATCATTTTTGTCCACTCAGGTAAAATGTTTTTCTTGCAACTACATTTAGAGTATTGCTTAGTTAAGCCTTTCCCTATATATTGTAAAAAGTCAACTTTTTTTTAATGCCATAACTATCTGATCATAAATCTCAAAGTTACTGAAGATGAAAATAAACTCTTTAGAAACATTTATTTGTCATGTTAAATTAGGAGAAGTTACAACTTTTTTTTTTCATTCTATGTATTGTTGGTTACCAATAAAACCTTATCTCATTGGAATGAAAAATTAGATCAGCAAGAACTTATATACCAGAATAAATTTAAGATCTTACTCTGAATGTTATGGATCTGCTGAGAGTATAGACTGAAACAGAAGACCTGTTTCCTTAAGAAGATGAATGCATTTTCTCAAATATATTTTAATATTTCTAGAGCCTGGGTGAATCTTTGATTAGAAAAAAATTTTGCCAGACACAACTAAAATTTCTTTCATCCCTTAAAGTTGTCATTTAATTGATTATATGTCTTGCAATTGAGGGTGTTTGGGAAATAAGAAAACATGGCTTTTAAGATTCTTCGACACTCTCATATTTAAGAGTTATCTGCCTTTTGGACTTATATAATTTCAACCATAAGTCTGATAAGCTTTCTCTTCTAACCCTATAAAATAATTTACATCTACTCATCTCTGTTTTTCGGCCATTTAAAAAACACTTTTGCTTGACAACTTTATCCCCATTCAATTTCTTTTCCTGTTTCTGACAGTAACCATTACCATTTTTCTTAAGCTCTTCAAGCCATTCTTGAACCTCCACTGTCAAAAATGATCTTTTGATTTTGGTGGAATAAAATGGGCTTGCTTAAATTTTTTCCAGTATCTGCCACCAAACATACCTTTACCAGTTCTTACTTCTATTATTTCTAAGAAATGGTATTTTTATTTACTCCCTCTCTTTTGTGGCTCTGCCCTGTTATACAACCTCTTTATTTAACAGTTACATATTGATTTCTTCAGATTTTGATCAGAATTGACTCTCATAACACAAAATCACACAAAGTAAATAAAAAAATTTCTTGTCCTATATTTGTTTACAAGTTTGCTTTTCTCCTATTAACCACCACCTCTTAAAAAAGATTAAATTCACTATCATTGAAGCCCATCTTAGCCCCTTAGTCATTCCTCAAAGTTCAGAAGTCTGAATTGACACTTTTGGTGAAATCGATCTCAGTGGTCAACAGAACCGCTCTGATTACAACATATAACTACCTTTTCTCAAAATTTATCCTTTCCACCTGTACAGAACTAACACTGATAACCTCTTTTGGAAAACTACTACCATTTCTCATGTTAGTTTCTTCTTAGCATCCTCAACTGACTATTTCAATCTAGTCTTAATTGTTGATGTCTTCCAGGTTTCCATGTCATTCTTTATCCTTTTTCTTTATAATTTTACTCACTTTAATATCTTAACTTGATCTCTCATATGCTGATTGCTGTAAAATATATAGCTCTGTGCTTCTTAGATAACCTCAGTTAGATTGATACCACATTGATAAGTTGAATGTGAGCTAAGAAGATAAGTCTTGGGTCATGCCCTTAGAAGAGAAGTCACCATATCACTTGTTGTTGATTTGCCTGCTTTCCAAAGCTGTTTGCAATCAGGACTAACCATTCCTAATTTATCTCTTGATTCCCAAATGAATAAAATAATGGAATTGAGCCTTATTGAGATTTTTCTGGATAAGTTAATTTTCTTCACAAATGTTTCTGATTCTCATAGAACTGGCAATCTTAAGAGTGGGACAATCTAAATAACTGTGCTCTTATATAATTGTTGTAAGAAACAAGGACTACAGATAAACTACAGGCATGATTATCTTCTAGGATCTGTCATTAAATAGTTTGGTGCTGTCTTCTTTGATATATACTTGTGTTACTGAGGCTCAACACAAAGAA
>NW_011888790.1:15528957-15537055 GCF_000151845.1 Pteropus vampyrus
GTCTTAGCACTAACTCCCTGGTTCACTGCTCCAGACAGATCTTCTTTCCAGTCCTTGATGACACCATATGAAATTTACTCAGTAAATACTTGTTAAATTGATTAGATGGATGAATAAATTAATGATGGATGAATGGATAGTGTGTTAAATAAATAAAGAATATTTTTATTTATTTATTTATTTTTTTACTTAGTCTACGCCTACAGAGTTAAATTTGAATAAAATTAAAAACTAAATTGTTTGCTAGTATAAATAGCAATATTCATAGAGCTGGATAGCTTTGTTTACAGAACTATGTCACTTCCCCGATAGACCCAGGTTCCTCTTCTATGAACTTGAGCCACAATTTCTCATTCTATAAAATAAATCTACTTTAGTTAGTTAATAAGAGTCCTTTCAAAAGAAACATTTGCTTGCACTCGGTATTCTGTGGTATTTTAGTTGAAACCTCAACTTAATTTTCAAGAGTGACTAAGTCTATACCTAAGTGCATTTTTATTAGACATTTTTTTTTAATTTGGGTAAAAAGAGAATAACTCCTCTCTTTTTTTAACTAAATTTGTAGATGGTTTGAATTCATAATTGAAAAGTTATTTTAGTGTTCTTTGTTATTTTTTAAGTTAACAGCCTCTACATTGACAACCTCAAATATGTTTAAACATGGAGATATAAATTGCAAAAAAGTTCTGGGTTTAGCCTTAAATGACTCCAGAAATATTTTGAAGTATTTTGTTCTACTACAAACCATTATTTTATAATAGTCAATTCTATTTGACTGTCTTTTCTTCTTACCTTATAATTAATTCTTTGAGTATATGTCCTGCTTTGGGAATAAGGTAAGTGAAAATAATTTTTATGCTTGTTGTACCAGCTCTTTATAAAAACAGATGATTTTGTAAACACAGTAGAGAATGTGTTGTTGAATTTTAAGCTAACAGTGGTGAGTCTCCAGAACTTTCTTTGCACCAAAGGCAGCTGGCCCATGGCAAGGGTGTTTTATCCACAGAAAACTATACCTACAAAAAATGTTTACTTATCACTGAAAATTTTTTTGTGCTGTTGTCCTGTAGTTGGGCACCATAAATACAAATCAGTAAGACTCTGTAAACCAGATGTTCTTGCTCTGTAGTAACATTTAAGTGGTCTGTGGATAAATGTTTGAGTGTCCTGGAAACCTCTGAAATTGTATAACTAAATATTGGTATAATTATAACATGCATTTTCTTGGAAGAAAGTCTGTAATTATTATCAGATTCTCCAATATCTCCAATATTTCTACAATTGTCTCTGCGTCAAATGTGGTTTACTTGACTACATTTCTCACTAGACTCTAATCACTACCAAACATGGAACTTACTACTGACATAGTTCACTTAATATGGTGTTTATGCTCCTAAAATTTTCTATAACAGAGCTAAGAATAACTTTTAGTATATTGTTTAATAAAATCTTTAGATAAATTACTTAAATTCTTGTTCACATGAGAATCAACAAAGCTGGTAAAGTTTTCCAAAGATATCTTCCCTCCAAAATTATTTTATATTTTTACCAGGTAATTCATCATTAAATTAATATTTGATTTGTTGTTTATTGGTTAAACTAAGGTTATGCATGGGCCATTATTCAGACTTCTGGGATCTGGTCCCCTCCTCCTCTATGAGACATTTATAAAACATATGAAAACATGTATATATAATTATAGTAAATATTTCCAACATTCCTTATTTGATTGATACCCCATGAATTTAATGAAGACTTGATAAGGGATCTTAGGAACTAATGTGCATTCTTGTGTTTATGTCTATATTGCATCGCAACAAATATTTGTAAAATATTTGATACTAAACTCTTTTGCCAGTTCAGCAAAAACTGTGAGTCTGTTGAGAGAAGGGTAAATGTGTGCAAGAGAAAGGATAGTGGTTTGGCGGTGAATACTTTGGATCAGAACCAGGCTCATCTCCAGACTTGGAGACTTTTTGGTTGTGCATCAATTTCTTCATGATGAATTGTTAACATGAGTTTTTGGTTTGTCTCATTCCACTCAACTAAAGAGATGAACCAGTTCCAATAGAATTTCCCCATAGTGTACAAACAATAAATAGGGAATTGTGTATACAGAATTTCTTATATTAAGATTCATAAATAAATTCACATCTTAAGGCTAAACCATCTACCATGTATCTTAGGGAGGACAAACCAGAAACACAGATATGCACCATTTACATAAAAAGAAAGGAATCGTGAGCTAAAGAATTAGATATTTTCTCTCAATCCATGCACTATTACATGAGTAGAAAAACAGATTGAAGGTTAGGCACCAGGCTATGGCCTCCTTTCTAATGTCTTCATTTGCATGATTTTTTATTAATGGCTGTCTCTTTCCTTGACTATGAGTTCCATAAAGACAAATGTCTTGTCCTGCTAATCCATCACTCCACCTCCCTCAACACATACACTATGCTATCTCCAGGACTTCTCAGAGTTAATGGCACTAATAGGAATATAATAAATATTTTATAAAAAATAATTGGATAGTCTCCAGAGATTATTAGACTTGCAGACAGATCTCTTTCAGGGGTAGAAATTAAAAGCTAGAACAAATACAGTTCTATAACTTCTTAGAATTCTTTGGTACTTTGTTTTTTTCATATTAGACATTCATATACCAAACATCATAAGTGTGAAATTTATGCTTAAAGAACAAGCAGATTCTTGGAAGCAAGGATAAGCTATTAGTTTAATCACCAACTCACCCACTTATCAATCAACACAGAGATCTTGAAGACATTATGTGTTCTGAGTCTCAGTGCCTTATATGATCCCAATATACAAAATGTTCCCTGATATAAAAGAACTTATTAACTAATCAGTGGATTAAGACTAATATATGAAAAAGTAATTAATGTCGTATATACATTTTAAGTAGCAAATAAATGGAAAGGACAAAAAAGATTAAAAAGGGAAGAAAATTTTCAATTGAAGTGATCAAGGAAGACTTTACAACAGTTCTGGTTGTTCATCTGTATCTTCAAGGGTGGCTAGAATTTAGATGGCTAAAGAGGGCAGGGAAGAAAGAATGTTTTTTGAAGTAAATACTGTGGACAGCAGAAGGGTTGACAGAGGAAGCTCAATAAATTTTAGAGGAATAATGAGAAAAGATGATACTTAAAAATGCTATAGAATTAAGGTTCTTCTTATTGGCTTTATTTCAAAAGGCATAAACTTCATGGTCATTAAAAAATTGTTTTTTTAAAAACCTTTAACTCTGGTCTAGCTCTAAAATTCAAGGGATAATAAGGCCAATCCAAAATAAATTTTGAAAAGAATGCCTGGATTCTTGATATGACTTGAATTCTGAGTGTATGAAATTATCCTCTGTATCATCACTAAGCTTTTTTGCTTTTAAATTAATTTTGTCTTGCTTCAAAATTTTTTCTCACTTCATCTCATTCCTCAGATTTTGGCCAATCTCAGCTATTTGAGAAAGCAGATAAAACAAATTTAGACTGAGGTGCAAATGACATATTCCTGGAACTCTCCTCAGGTGTTTCAAACAAAACAAAACAAAACAAAACAAACAAAACAAAACAAAACAAAAACACTCCAGGAAGGGGATTAATGCCATTTGTTATTTTGGGGAAATGAAAGCTTACACAGTATACTGCAGGTTCAGGAAGGAAGACAATCTGTGCGCATCCACCTCTTTTAGACATTTAGTTTCCTCAAAGGAACCTCATAGCAGTTTCTGTACAATCCACACATCATACCAACTCCATTCACTTGAAACCAACTGGGCTTTCTTCAGTGCAACATTTACAGGCACATATCCTTCCCCAGAGCCAGGCCTGGTAAAGTTGATTTTTTAATAAATTGGGGTACAGTGTGTTAGAAGGTGTATTATTTTGCTCACACCCCCATATAAAGGTACCACAGACTGGATGCCTTAAACAACAGAAATTTATTTTCTCAAAGCTCTGAATGCTAGAATTCCAATATCAAGGTCCTAACAGAGTTGGGTTCTCCTGAGGCTTTTCTCCTTGGTTTTTAGTTGGGTGCTTTTCTCACTATGTCCTCATGTGAACTTTTCTCTGTGCGCATGCATCTTGATATCTCAATTTTCTCGTAAGGACATCAGTCATATTAGATTAAGACTCAAATCTTATTACTACTAACCTTCATTACCTCTTTAGAGGACCTATCTCTAAATATAGTCACAGGGATTAGGGTTTCAACATATGAATTTTAAGGAGACATAATTCAGTCTATCAAAGATGAATACCTTTCACTAGGTAACTTCAAAAAGAAGAATCTTAAGGTTATGCTGTGTAGTAGCCTAAAGAGTACAGAGCGAAGGCCCAAAGTATTTAAGTTTAATAAATATTTATTGAGTACTTGTTAGAGATCAATTACAAGGCTAAGCCTTAAACATTTCCTCTTACCTGCATGCCAACAACAACCAAAGCTCAACTACAACACGAGGGCACACAAAATCCACACAAGGGACACACCTGGAGTATCTGCCTCAGGTGACCTGGGAGACTGTGCCTCTGTGCCCCCCACACACCTACTATATAAAGCAACTCTGCCAAGACAGGGGGCTTAGCAGCTCAACTTAATACACAGAAACAAACATGAGGAGTCACCAAAATGAGACAAAGAAACATGTCCCAAATGAAAAAAACAGAATTTTTTTTTTTTTTTTAAAAGAAAAACTAAATGGAGGCAAGCAATCTACTAGATACAGAGTTCAAAACACTGGATTATAAGGATGCTTGATGAACTTGGGGGAAGAGTAGATAAACTCTGTTGTAGTCATTAGAAATAATGACTACAATAACTTAAATGAATAATATGCTAGAAGAAATCAACAGCAGATTAGATGAAGCAGAGGATTGAACCAATTGTTTAGAAGACAAGGTAGCAGAAAACATCCAATCAGAATAGCAAAAACAAAACAAAACAAAACCAAAAAACATGAGAATAATTTAAGGGACTTCTGGGATAATATCAAGCATAACAACATTCACATCATAGAGGTACCAGAAAGAGAAGAGAGAGAACAAAGAATTGGGAACCTATTTGAAGAAACAAGGATGGAAAACTCCCCAAATCTGATGAAAGAAATAGATATACAAGTCCAGGAAGCACAGAGAGTCCCAAACTCTTGATGAATCTAAAGAGACCCACACCAAAACACGTCATAATTAATATGTCAAAGTTTAAAGACAAAGAATCTTAAAAGCAGCAAGAGAAAGTTAGTTAACTACAAAGGAGCTCCCATAAGCCTGTCAGCTGATTTCTTAACAGAAACTTTGCAGGCCAGAAGGGATTGTCATGAAATATTCAAGGTGATGAGAAGCAAGGACCTACAACCAAGATTACTCTACCCAGCTGAGCTATCATTTTGAATTGAACGAGATATAGAGCTTTCCAGAGAAGAAAAATTTAAAGTTCATCACAACCAAAACAGTTTTACAGAAAATATTAAAGGGACTTTTTTAAGAAGAAAAGATAAAAAATATCAATAATAAAATGGCAATAACTACGTACCTATCAATAATTGCTTTATTTGTACATGGATTACATGTATATGCTCCAATCAAAAGACATAGAATGGTTGAATGGATAAGGAAATAAGACCCATACATATGCTGCCTACAATAGACTCACTTCAGATTGAAAGATACACACAGACTGAAAGTAAGGGGATGGAAAAAATATTTCATGAAAATGGAAATAAAATAACAACCTGGGTAGTGATGCTTATAACAGACAAAATAGACTTTAAAACAAAGGCTATAACAAGAGCCAAAGAAGGACCCAGCAAATGCACTTCTGGGTATTTATCCAAAGAAAACTAAATTTGAAAAGACATATGCATTTGTATGTTCATTGCAGCATTATTTGCAATAGCCAAGATATGGAAGCAATTTTAGTATCCATCAATAGATGTATAGATAAAGAAGAGGTGGTACATATATACAATGGAATATATTCAGCCATAAAAAAGAATGAAAGTTTGCCATCTGCAACAACATGAATGAACCTAGAGGGTATTATGCTAAGTGAAATAAGTCAGACAGAGAAAGACAAATACCATATGATTTCACTTATATGTAGAATCTGAAAAACAAAATAAAACAAGCTTATAGATACAGGGAATATTCTGATGGTTATTAGTTGCGAGGGGATGTTGGAGGATGGGTGAAAAGGGGAAGGGATTAAGACATGCAAAATGCCAGTTATAAAAACAATTACAGGAATATAACGTACCACATAGAGAGTATAGTCGATAATATTGTAATAACTATGTATGGTGTCAGATGGGTACTAAACTTATTGGGGTGATTAGTTTGTAAGTTATATAAGTGTCTGATCACTATGTTGTATACCTGAAAATAATATTGTATGTCAACTGTACCTGAAAAATAAAAAACATATTTAAAAAAATTCAAAAGCACTGAAGACACTCTCATACTCCTTGCTTCGTCAATCTAACAGATGAAACAGACATGTAAACACATAATTACAAGGTGTAAAAGTTAACTTTATGCATCAATTTGGCTGGGCCATAGTGCCCAAATATTTGGTCAAGCATGATTCTGAATGTTTCTGTGAAGATTTTTTTTTTTGTGGAGGAGTTAATATTTAAATCAGTGGACTCTAGTAAAGCTGATTGCCCTCCATAATATGGGTGGGTGTCATCCATTTAGTTGAAGTTCTTAATAGAAGATGGACCTCCCCTGAACAAGAAAGAATTCTGCCAGCAGTCAGCCTTTGAACTTGAACTAAAACATTGACTCTCACCTGGATCTCCAGCCTACCAAATCCACCTTGCAGATTTTGGATTTGCGGTTTTCATAACTACATAAACCAATTTTTTAAAATAAATCTCTCTCTCTCTCTCTTTGCATATATACATATCCTATTGTTTATCTTTCTCTGGAGATCCCTGACTGATGCACGAAGTAGACTGTAAAAACAGTGCACCTGTTCCTTCAATCACCTGTCCACCTCGCTAAGGATTTCATCTGTTCAGACTATGTCTTTTTTGAGATATAGGAGCAAATGCGAGAAGCTAGAAATGTTAGTTTAATTGAATTCCATTCAAACCACTGAACAGGATCAGCCAATGTGGCCTGATTTTCATACTATGTGGTTTGATTTTACAGTCAGTAATTCACAACTTCACACAAATTTGAATAACTATATCAAACTATTTTTTCTGATCTGATTGGGCTGGCTGTAATTAAGAGACTTCTATGAATGAGAGCCTGAAGGGGTTATGCACTTGAACATTGTATGGCATACCGGAAGGGGGCGTGTATGTAACATAGTGTAGAGCTGGGCCAAGGCCATGCACGAGGCTGTGTGTAACTGTATTTCTCAGAGTAGCATGAGGCTCTATATTTCCAGAGCACATTTTGATAACTCACTAATTTGCAGTCCTTTGTAGTTAGCCTCCTAACCTTGCCTGAAGAGGATAAGCAATAAGCGTTATTAGCTACTTAGTGACATTTGGGGACACTAAAATACAAGGAAGAAGGTGACCTGCCTTATACCATGCTGCAGGCTTCGGTGAGGACACCACTGCTCAAAGCTATCTCTCATGTGTTCATCCTTGGAAGCCACTGATGAGATCTGAAAAGTCCTTTTTTTGTTCTATGGGAAGTCTCGTGATTTGTGGTATATAAATAGAGAAAAATAAAAGCTTCTTAATGGGAATGTAAATGGATGTTACATTTTTTATTTCCAAAATGGAAAAGTCAACCAGTGAGGAATTGTGTTGACTTGAAAGAAAATAAAAAAGGGAGCTTTGGTAGTTCATATTATTATGATGTTTATTTTCCTCTCTGTTTGCATGTAGTACAGTACCATAGGCTCCAAGAAATGATAAACCTTATCTAGAGAGTTTATAGGAGGCAAGATAAAAACAAAACAAAACATATATTTACTCCTTTAAATGAAATATGTAATTATTACCCACCAAAAGGTTTTCTATCACCTCATAAAAGCATGAAAAACATATTGCAATTTAGTATTTCAGCTTTTCATTACCTTTTCTAGCAAGGTTGCCTTCAAGAAAACTTGGAAAAAA
>NW_011888790.1:15538060-15541124 GCF_000151845.1 Pteropus vampyrus
AAAAAATACTAGCTCTTGTTTACAGATATACACAGATGTAATAAAACTATTTTAAAATACATGAAAATGCCAAATGCCAAATGTAAGTTAGTGGTTACCACCATTCAGAGCAGGAAGAAAATGGGTTGAGGAAAAAGACATAGAGACTTCAATTTTATTTACAATGTTTTATTTCCTAAGCTGAGTAGTGGGTATGTGAGAAAGCATATTTCCCTTGTACTTTCATGTGATCAAACTATTTTATAATAATTTTTTTGAAACGCAAATCTAATTTTATTAAAAGAAAGTCAAATTCAAAATTAATTAGCTTAGCAATAAACAATATTTAAATAACTATCTTTATCATAGATATTTGCAACTTTATTATTTATTAAATAGATACATTTTGTTTATTTTTATTTTTTAAAGAATTTTTTTAGCTAACATACAATATTGTATTAAGTACAGGTGTACATCATAGTTATTCAACATTTATATACCTAAAGAAATGATCAGTATGATAAATCCAACAACCATATGACACTATATAACACTATCACAATATTACTGACTATATCCCCTATGCTGTACACCACATCCCCATGACTTGTTTTATATCTGAAAGTTGAACCTCACTCCCCTTCATTTCCTCCCCCTCTTTTTTTGATTTTTCAATTACAGTTGACCTTCAATATTATTTTATATTAGTGTCAGGTGTATAGCATAGTGGTTAAACATCTGTATAATTTATGATGTCATCTCCCTGACTCGTCTATACATAGTTATTACCATATAATTGACTATATTCCTGATGCTTTACATCTCCATGACTATTTTGTACCAATTTATACTTTTTAATGTCTTTACCTTTTTATCCTGATCCCCAAACCATCTTCCATCTGGCAACCACTAGCTTGTTCCCTGTATCTATGAGTCTATTTCTGTTTTGTTAGTTTATTTTATTCTTTAGATTCTACATGGAAGTGAAATCATATGGTATTTGTCTTTCTCTATCTGACTTATATCACAACATAATATGCTCTAGGTCCATCCATGTTGTTGCAAATGGTAAGATTTTATTCTTTTTTATCGCCAAGTAATATTCTGTTGTGTATATGTACCACCACCTCTTCTTTATCCAGTTGTCTATTGATGGACATTTAGGTTGCTTCTATATCTTAGCTATTGTAAATAATGCTGCAATGGACATTTTGGTTGCTTCTATATCTTGGCTATTGTAAATAATGCTGCAGCTAGATATATCTTTTCAAATTAATGTTTATATTTCTTCAGATAAATACCCAGAGTGGAATTGCTGGGTCATATGGTAGTTCTATTTTTAATTTTTTGAGGAAACTCCATACTGTTTTCCACATTGGCTACATCAATTTGCAATCCCACCAACAGTGCACAAAGGTTCACCTTTCACCACAACCTCACCAACACTTGTTTTCTGATTTATTGATGTAGTCATTCTGACAGACGTGAGGTAATAGCTCATTGAGGTTTTAATTTTCATTTCTCTAGTGATTAGTGAAATTGAGCATCTTTTCATGTTTATTGGTCACCTGTATGTCCACTTTGGAGAAATGTCTATTCAGGTCCTCTGCCCAGTTTTTAATTGGATTGTTAGTTTTTTTAGTGTTTTTTTTTTTTAATAAATTTTGGATATTAACTCCTTATCAGATGTATCATTGGCGAATATCTTCTCCCATTTAATAGGTTGTTTTTCCATTTTGTTGATGGTTTCCTTTGCTGTGCAAAAACTTTTTAGTTTGCTCTAGTCACATTTGCTTATGGTAAATTTTATTTCCCTTGCCCAAGGTGACATATCAGAAAAGATATTACTAAGAGCAATGTCAGAGAGTTTGCTGCTTATGTTTTTTTCGAGGAGTTTTATGGTTTCAAGTCTTACATTTAAGTCTTTAATCTATTTTGAGTTTATTTTTGTATATGGTGTAAGAAGGTGGTCTAGTTTCATTTTTTGCATGTTTCTGTCCAGTTTTCCAACATCATTTTTTAATAGACGGCCTTTACCCCATTATATATTCTTTCCTCCTTTGTCATAGATTAATTGACCACATAGACGTGAATTTATTTCTGGGATCTCTATTCTGTTCCATTGATCTATGTGTCTGTTTTTATGCCAGCAACATACTGGTTTTTTTCTTTTTTCTTTTTTTTTTTAATATGATAGCCTTGTAGGAGAGTTTGATATCAGGTAGCATTATATCTCCAACTTCTTTCTCAAAATTGCTGTGGATATTCAAGGTCTTTTGTGGCTCCATATAAATTTAGGATTATTTATTTGAGTTTTGTAAAAAATGTCATTGGTATTTTGATAGGAATTGCATTGAATCTATAGATTGTGTTGGGTAGTATGAACTTTTCAACTATGTTAATTCTTCCTATCCTTGAGCATGGTGTATGCTTCCACTTATTTGTATCTTTTTCAATTTCTTTCTTTAATATCTTATAATTTACCTAGTACAAATATTTTACCTCTTTGGTTAAATCTATTCCTAGGTATCTTTTTGACGCAACTGTAAATGGGATTGTTTTCTTAATTTTTCTTTCTAATAATTCCTTATTGGTGTGTAGAAATGCAATTAATTTCTGAATATTAACTTTATATCCTGCTACTTTGCTGAATTTATTTATCAGTTTTTGGTGGAATCGATAGGGTTCTTTATATATAGATTGTCGTCTGCAAATAATGACAGTTTTATTTCTTTCTTTCCAATTTGGATGCCTTTTATTTCTTTTTCTTGTATGATTTCTGTGGCTAGGACTTCCAATACTATGTTGAATAGAAGCAGAAAAAGTGAACATCCTTGCCTTGTTCTTTATCTTAAGAACAATCTTTTAGCTTTTCCCCATTAAGTATGATGTTAGCTGTAGGTTTATTATATATGACTTAAGTTCTTTAATTGTCCTTATAATCCATGTTTTGAATTCTGCATCTGGTAGATTGCTTATCTTCATACTGTTTAGTTCTTTTTCTGAAGTTTTCTCCTGTTACTTTGTTTTAGACATGTTTATGTGTTTTCTTATTTTGGCTGCCTGTCTACATTTGCTTCTATGT
>NW_011888790.1:15542244-15545048 GCF_000151845.1 Pteropus vampyrus
GCATTGTGCAAGTTGGCTGGAACAGAGTCCCAGGGAGTCATCAGGGTGGAGTGAGTGCTCATCAAGCCAATGAAAATTCAGATTTGGCTGTGTCATGGGAGGGCTTAACACAGGGAAAATGGTGGGTGTCCCTCCAGTCCTCGCCATGAAGTCATACAATTAGTCTCTTGCCACATGCCTCTGACACCTCCCAAGCCACTGTTCCTCCATTGGAGTCCAGAGTGGCCCTTTAAAAGAACCTTTGGGTTTCCAATCACCTTCTTTCTAAGATGGACAGAATGCCGGCTGATTTTCACAGCTAGGTATTGTAGCGCTGCTCTTCCCAGCATTGGTTCTCTAAGCTGGGGAGCCTGGTATGTGGCTGGGGCCTCTTGCTGTTCAGAAGTGTCCTCTGCAGCTGAGATATCCCTCTGGATTCTTGACTGCCACATGTGGGTGCATGTGTGGACAACCCGTTTTATGTATCTGCCCCTTCTACCAATCTGGAAGTGACCTCTTTATATCCTTAGCTATAGGACTTCGGTTCATCTAGTCTTTGCATGGTTCTCCAGGTTAATTGTTCTATATGTTAGTTGCAAATTTAATGTAGTCATAGGAGGATGCAAGCACTGCATTTACCTACTTTGCTTTCTTGACTGGAAGCCCCATAATAATATTTAAAGAATAAATGAGGTAACTTAAGGACCTTAGGAAGGTAAGAGATATAGGAAGAGGAACAAAGAAATGACTCAACTATCTAACTACCAAGACATCTACTCAGAAGAAATCAGGGGATTAGTGAAGATGTGAGCTTAAGGAAAGGATAAATATCTGTTTCTCTTTTCCTGTTTTGAAAGCCACAGGCTCTTACTTCTGCTTGTCCCTAAAGTACTCAGCAAAGTGACGATTACAATGGCTAACACAATTTAGATTACAAAAAACCATGTTCCTCAAAGCAATATCTACTTGTCAGCAATTTGGTCACTATATATGGTATCTGCTCTCCATTCTTGGCTGTAAATGTGTGGGGGTGTACTCTGTGTACTCTGTCATAGGACTGCACAAAATGCTGAAAAACTCCTCTAATGGCGGGTGGGCTGGGGAGGGGGATACCCTTCGTCTGATACAAGAGGTGTATGAGTGTGTGTTGTGTGTGCACGAGTGTATGTACAAAAAAATTTATCACCTTACAACTTTATTTTCTATCAGAAAGACATGTATATAAAGAAATAAAGAAAAAACTCCATAAACTTAAGGAAATTATTACATTTTCTTCTATGCTAAAGATGTGTACAGCTACATTTTATAGACTGGTTTCACATAGAGTTTGTTCACTCTGACTTCTTGTTCTCGCCCTGTAAGCCTGTAGTTTCTGGAGAGCTAATTTTCAGTCTTCTTGTTCAAAAGAAAGATAAAAACAGAAGAATAAAATCAAGGGAGAATATCTACGAAGCTGCAGATTTATCAAAACACTGTAGATCTGATTTTAGGTTTATTAACCCCTCAATGACCCTTTAAATTTGCTGTCATCCTAGCTTTTTATCTAACAAATGATCTGGTGATATTAACATTTAGGCCAAGTGTCTAAAACTCATTCTTTGAAATAAGGTATTTGATTTGGAAACTATCTCCTAAGCATTGCTTGAAAGACATCTGTATGGCTGAGAGTCTATTATTGATGCCAGAAAACTATAAATCTGAAGATAGAGCAATTTGCATTCACTGTGGCTGCTGCTATAGTGGTTGATTCTTAAATTATTTATGCAAAGAAGTGAATTGTTCTGTTCTTTATCTGAAATTATGCCAATTGCATACTCAACAAGGCTGAACTTTTCACTGAAAATTTAGCTTCTTTTTCAAGCTCATATTTTTCATCTTGTCACTAACTGTTACACTGAAGAAGATGAATCATGATCACATAGCACAATGCTTTGCCCAGACTCTTGAGAGAGTAATAACTAGAAGCTGTGATAGCAAATTCCATAAGTAAAACCTAACAGGTTTATACTTTAATTGGTAGGCTATTAATGCTTCTTGAAGTAATATTGCTGAATAAACAAGTTTTGGGCATTATTTTTGCTCAACAGAATATATTGTCAAAAGAAAAAAATTGGTGGTTAAAAGACTATTATCCGAAATCTGTTTGCTATGAAACTGATGAACTTTACGTGCCAAAGAAAACTTAGATATATCAGAGTTGAGATTTGGTTTACTAAGGAAATTGAAAGGAGCATAGCTCAAGTGGTTTATAAGAAACATAAAATTTTAGAAGACCAGAATTATTTTAGACATTAATTGCCAAGCCCAAAGCAACCAACACATAGAAAATTCATATTTGCTAGGTATTGTGTTTGGAGTTTTTTATATAAATTATCTCATTTATTGGTAGCACCACTCTGTGCGGTAGGCCTGATTGTTCAGACTCAGACAGGAGAAATGGTTCAGTTGCAGCCAATAACTAATTAATCACAGAGCTGAACTGGCTCTTTGAAGGTGTTTTTTTTTTTTTTTTTTTTTGTACAAGAGGCTTGTGACACATAACTTGAGAATTTTTCATTTCTGAGGTTTTCTGCAGTTCAAGAAAAAAGTTTGATGTCTCTTTTGTGCATATTTTAGTATTATTAATAGGATAGTAATTGGTCTTATCAGGTATTTTTCTTTGGTTACTCAAACTGGAAGTATGGTTAGCTCTTTACTGTACTGCACGATCTCTTAACAACATAATTTTGCCTAAGTTCACATTAGAAAGCAAAATTTTCTGGAGAAAAATAAACCAGAATTAGTCATTTTAGGAATGATTAAGCAGGCACGGCTTTATTTTTTTT
>NW_011888790.1:15546145-15550807 GCF_000151845.1 Pteropus vampyrus
GTTTTATAGATGGGAAAACCAAAACACAGAAAAGTTAAGTAACATGGCCAAGTGCCTCATTTTAACTTCTAAAATGTAAATTTAAAATGTAAAAATAACAAAAAAAAAATATATATATGGTAAAATTAGGCAAATATTTGGAATTTTGAGGTAGATTGAAATACAGGCATTCACTAAATACAGGCATAGTGCATAAATAGCTCCCCAGTTTATGTTTTTTTTTGTAAAAAGCCTTTGATTTGTAATGATCAACTTCATAGTGTGTACATCTTTTGGTCAATGGAAAACTTATATTTACATATCCAAAAGTCAACACAACATTGTAATAACAATATGTAGGTATTAAGTAAGCTGTGCCTGTATTTCAATTTTTCTTACTGTGGAGTTCCCCGTCTGTGATGTCTGCAATTTGTGGAAGAGTTTTCTATCTTAGCCCTGTCAAACACCGAATTGGTCATGAGACTCTCCAGACAATAAAATGTGGATGGTAACGACTTGTATAGATTTCAGGCAGAAGCTTTAAGTGTCTATATGATTTTCCATGTTTTGTTTCTCTCTGCCAAAGATCATAAGTATTCCAGATAAAGATCTGTGCCTTAGGAGAAGATAACATGCAGGTTCTCCTTAACAATTCTTGACAAATATATAGCTTGAGTGAAAATTAATCTTTCCTGTCATAACTCATACAAATTTTTGGTAACTTGTTATCTAACATTCTAGGTGACTCCAATTAAATAAAGAGTTATAATTTGTTATTATTATTTTGCATTAAAATTACTTTTTTATTTCATTATTGAGAGCATGATCGAGATGACTCTAACTTAGGTAATCCAGTTTCTGAGGGCATTTGAGTTTTGCCTAGATCATAATAGGTTTTAAATCTATTGTCAAGATGGTGAAATATCCTGAAGGGACTTATTTATAATTTTCGTTTCTAGTGTTTTATACTTTTACTTTGCCAAAGAGATTTCAGACTGATCTACTTCATTTCCACATTTGTGTCTGGCATGAGATAAAAGTCATAGTTGATACAGTTTTCTATAAAAATATATTTACACACCTTGTTTTGCTCTGTCTCAATAACATAATTTGTCTCATTTTATTTCCAGAAGTAAAAACTTTTGGTGAATGAATAAACTAGAATCAATATGTTTAGATATGAGCTTTAAATCATCTCTCGGCAATTAATAAATATTTGATCACCAGCTCTCTCACCATTGTTCAGAGGAATCATCATTAACTTTTTGAGTATATAAAATTCTGTTGCTATGAACTTTGGAGAAGATATCAAGAGTTCTCCATTTGAGAAAGACTTTGATAGCAAGTTTTTTTCCAGTTCCAAATGTCTGCCCTTATAATTTTTACTTGATGATCACATTTGAAACTATCTTGTTTTCTCTGACTTAATATGTATGAAAGGTTTATATTGATTGGCAGTTCATATGGAACCGCCCTTGACAAACCAAAGTGCCCTGAAGGACAGCTTATCTTTTGGGAGTACATAACATAGACATCCCCAAATAATTTTGCATATGCTAGAAAGATTACACTTTAGATCTCAAAACTCCAATGTGAGTAAAAATCTGCCCAGCCTTTGTTATTGTAGTGTAGTAAATGAACAATAATTAATGCATAACTTTTCTTTAGTAATGATCTGTAGAAATAGAAATTTCTATCAATGTAGAAATAGGTAGGAAGGGAGATGAAGGTAAGTAGATAGATCGATCAGATGATGTTATTTATTTCAAATGAATGTATATTGCCTTGTTAAAAATTTCCAGTTGGGCCCATCAATTTAGAACTACTTAAAATTTTTTCTTGATTTATGCTTTCGGTTAGATAAGATGGTAATGAAAACTTATAATTGATAAATGGAGAAGCAGAAACAGGCTTTTAATATGAGGATCATATTTTTACTAATGATACCCTACTTTTTCATAATGCAAACTCTATGCTGTCTATTATTATTTTTACATATTCAGAGTAAATAACCCTTTTACTCTGCAGGCAATTTCTTTTTATTTTGGACCATGAAATATTAGAGCTAAAAGGGTTAGTGCTTATCTGGCTAAATCCCCTCTGAAATGCAGACACTGAGTGCCTTGTCATATGTCCTATAGTTAATTAAGAGCAGAGATAGAAGGCCTGACTCAGTCCAATGCTTTTTTTTCTGCTGTTAACCCATGTCCCTGTCTAGGTTAAGAAATTGAAGAATAATTAATTATTGTTTGCATTTGAATATGCAAGGGAGGAGTATTTTTGGAGGAAAGTAGAATATGCAGGGAAATAGTGAGGAAATTTGTTGCTGTATTTGACTTTCAATGAGAAAAGCAACTTTGCAGAGAGAAATAAGAAATCTCAGATGTAGTCAAATATGACACGTGAAGGACAGAGGGACAAGGTCAGGAGGAACAAGGATGGTCTCTTGGCTGCAAAACCACTGTGGCCCAATGAGAGAAAGTATAAACTGGCATACAAATACCTATGTTTAGGGCTGCCTTTCCAAAAGTATTAAGATGAACACAGATTAGAAAGAAGCAATTCATGCTAGATATATCATATTTGACCAGAAGGAGTAAAAGACTAGAAAATTTTAAAAGTAACTCTAGACACTTGACACATATCATATTTATAAAACCAAAATACAAAGTCATAGGAATCCTTGAATTTAGAACAATCTAGATGTACAGTGGAGTGCTGTTTTTTCCTTATCTGAACACTTGATTAAATGTCCTATCTAGACAGTTATAAGCTGTTGTTTCCTCACCTCTAATATTGAAATAAAAATATGCACTTTATGTATTTCCAAGAGCCCTTTGGGATTCAGGATGAAGTAATGTCTGGGGTGGTTACCAAAAAGATAAAGATACATGTAAGTTTTAAGTCAGCATTTTATAACTAACTAAATATAGAGTAATGTATTGTTTCTGTAAGAACTGTGGTTCTACCAGTAATAGAAGGGACAGTGCGAGTTATTTATAGTTTATCTTAGTAAAGATAATTTTTCTACACTGGATAATATTTGACAAGAAAACTAAACACTACCTGTGACGTATGCTATGATTTTTTTTAATTACATGTTTTACACAAATTTACAAACATTTTAATAAAGTATTTCAGTATGATGAGACAACAGCCTGAAGTCTCATTAATTTAATAAAGAAACATTTCTCATTAATCTGTAGCCTCATTATTATCCGCTGCAAACAGAAGAGGTTTAAAATAGTGATTGATGTGAGTTTAAGGGTAGAGGTTGGAGATAACATTTATGGATAGTTTATAGACTTATGGCGATGAATATTGCTATTGGATGTGATTGTCCCAGGTTCAAATGCTGCTTTAATGATTTGTCTTTACTTCATTTTTCTTTGATTATGAAGAATCTTACTCATTTTGGAATGTTTTGTATTTTATAACTCAATGTATTAATACCAACTATAATATTAAATTAGATGATATGGTAAGATCTTATAAACTTTTATGATGCTCTTTTGAGTGTTCATGAAAGAAAAGAAATTTGATAGCAAGCTTACTATTGATATGAAAAATGTAAAGTCTTACAGTTATATGGTTCTAAAACAAGCACTGACACACTATTTTTTTCTATTTCTGTGAGATACTGATTCATATGCATGCAATCTTCTATATGTCCTGGTCATAGCATTTTGAACAGACATTAAAAAAATTAAAGTAGGTATTTTCTGAATAGAATAGTCACAAATATTAGATAAAAGTTGTCAACCATGCAAAATTTATTTATTAAACCATAATATATGTAATGGGTATGTATAATATATTGAAGGTATAATTTTTATATGAACATTTCAAGTTATTTTTATAATTAGAGCTACCAATAAAATATGGATTATATACATATATTTCTCTCTCTAGACATAACAGACATACATAAATATAAAATATTGTAAAATAATTATTTTTTTATCTTCCATAAACTCTTTATTCTTTTAAAATAATTCATTCATTTTTTTAAGAAATTAGGTATATATTATTCCCCAAGATCTCTTTTTAATAACCAAGTAGTTCCAATCGTTTCTCAAATTTATTTTTTAACATTTTATTTATTTTTCCCCTTTCTTCTCCCTGCTGCCACCTCCCCTCTGGTAACCACTAGTCCATTATCCATGTCCATGAGTCTCTGTTTGCTTGTCCTGTTCATTTGTTACTTTTAGGTTTATATCCCACATATAAATGATATCATGTGATTTTCAACCTTTTCTGTCTGGCTTATTTCACTTAGTATGATTATTTCAAGATCCATACATGGTCTCACAAATGGCAGTATTTCATCTCTTCTTATGACTGAGTAACATTCCATTGTATATATGTACACGGCTTCTTTAGCCAGTCATCTATGATAGGACACTTTGGTTGCTCCCATGTCCTGGCCATTGTGAATAATACTGCTATGAACATGGGTGTGCAAATATTTTTCAGATATGAGTTTTCAAGTCTTTGGGGTAAATACCCAGTAGAGGGATTGCTGGATCATATGGTAGATCAACTCTCCATTTTTTGAGGAACCTCCATACTGTTTTTTCATAGTGGCTGTACCAATTTGCAGTCACACCAGCAGTATATGAGGTTTCCTATTTCTCCACATCCTCTCCAACATTTGTTATTACTTGTCCTGTTGATTATAGC
>NW_011888790.1:15550857-15552429 GCF_000151845.1 Pteropus vampyrus
ATACTGCTGACCGGTGTATTTAGATTTTCCAGTTCTTCTTGATTCAGTCTAGGAAGGTTGTATTTTTCTAAGTACTGGTCCATTCTTCTAGGTTATTAAATTTGGTGTTATATACTTTTTCATAGTATTCTTGCATGATCCTCTGTATTTCTGCAGTGTCTGTCATAATTTCCCCTCTTTCATCCCTGATTTTGTTTATTCGTGTCCTTTCTCTTTTTTCTTTAGTGACTCTAGCCAGGAGTTTGTCAATTTTATTAAACTTTTCAAAGAACCAGCTCTTTGTTGTATTTATTTTTTCTATTGTTTTTGTTTTGTTTTGTTTTATTTTCAATTTCATTTATTTCTGCTCTAATTTTGATGATTTCTTTCCTTCTGCTTACTTTAGGCCTCATTGGTTCTTCCTTTTCTAGTTTTTTTTTAAGATGAAGCATTAGGTTGTTTATTTGGGCTTGTTCTTGTTTTTGGAGATAGGTCTGTAATGATATGAACTTTCCTCTTATGACTGCTTTTGCCATGCACCAAAAGTTTTGATATGTTGTAATATCATTATCATTTGTTTCTATGTATCTCTTGATCTCTCTTTTTATTCTCTGACCTATTCTTCAGTATCATGTTGTTTAAACTCCATGTATTTGTGGTTCTTTCCGCTTTCTTTTTACAGTTGATCTCTAGTTTCAAAGCATTATGATCAGAGAATATGTTTGGTATGATTTCAACCCTCTTATATTTGTTGAGGCTATCTCTGTGTCCCAGTATGTGTTCAGTCCTTGAGCATGTTCCATATGCACTAGAGAAGAATGTATAAGCAGCTGTTTTTGGATGAAAGGCTCTGTAAATGTCAATTATGTCCAGTTGTCTAATGTATCATTTAAGGATGTTATTTCCTTATTGATTTTCTGTTTGAGTGATCTGTCTATATCTGACAGTGGGGTATTTAGGTCCCCTACTATGATAGTGTTTTGGTCCATTTCTCCCATAGTTCTGTTGTTCTGTTAGTAATTGCTGTATATATTTTGGGGCTCCCTGATCGAGAACATAGATATTAATAAGTGTTATGTCTTCTTGGTGCATGATTCCCTTTATCATTGTGAAGTGTCCCTCAGTATCTTTCTTTACCTTTTTTATTTTGAAGTCTATTTCACCCGATATTAGTGCCACTACTGCTTTTCTCTGTATGCCATTTGCTTGAAATATCATTTTCCACCCTTTCACCTTGAGCCTATATTTGTTTTTGAAGCTGAGATGTGTCTCCTAGAGGCAGCATATGGTTGGGTTTTGTTTTTTGATCCTTTCTGCAACTCCATGCCTTTTTATTGGGGAGTTAGTACATTTTATTGGGGCGATTATTGAAATTGAGGTCTTCTTATAGCCATTTTATCTTTTTGCTTTCTGGTGGCTCAGTGTTTCCATTGATTCCTTGTCCTTGTTTTTCTGTTTTCTTTCTTTTGGTTGGCTTTTGAGGGTTTTCCCTCTAGTCCTTCTTGCTTTATGTTATATCTTCGGTTCTGAATCTTTGGTATGTGGTTACCATTATGAATATGACAAGGATAGTTGTATATATATTCAGTTATC
>NW_011888790.1:15552479-15552877 GCF_000151845.1 Pteropus vampyrus
CTTCTTGCTTTATGTTATATCTTCGGTTCTGAATCTTTGGTATGTGGTTACCATTATGAATATGACAAGGATAGTTGTATATATATTCAGTTATCACTTTTCTTCTGTGCATGTCTTATGTCCATTCTCCCTGGAAATTTTGGATCTTTGAATCCTCCCCTTTTCAGTCATTATTGTCTTAATTTGTCCCTATGTATGCTGAATGTTCATTACTATCTTGCTATAGCCAGCCTCTTATTTCAAGCTTATAATGTCCTGTTCATAGTAAGGGTTACACTCCTCTGTTTTATTCAGCCTCCTAGTCACCTTACCCCTAATTATGTTGGTGTTTTTTTTTTTTTTTTTGCCATTTTGTTTTAGGTGAGCTGACCCCTTTCAGTATTTCCTGTAGTGCAAGC
>NW_011888790.1:15553201-15572449 GCF_000151845.1 Pteropus vampyrus
TGGTGAAGGCCTTTTTGGGTTGAGATAATTGGGTGTTCTATTGACTTCTTGAATTCCAAGCTCCAGTTCATTCCTTAGATTTGGGAAATTCTTGTTAACTATTTGTCTGAAAATGCTTTCTAATCCATGCTCCTTTTCTTCGCCTTCAATAATGTCCATTATTCATATGTTTCTTCTCCTGATGGTATCAGCTAGTTCTTGTATTTCTCTCATTATTTTTCATTGGTTGGCTTCTCTCTTCTTCCTCCTGATTGATTCTAGATTTCTGTCTTTGATGTCACTGATCCTTTCCTTCATTTGGTCAACTCTATTTCCCAAGCTTGTTATTTTATTTTTCAACTCTTGCAATGTGTTCTTTATCTCCAGAAGATCTATTTGGTTCTTTTCAAGGGTTTCAATCTTCTTGCTAAAGAAATTCTGCTCATGTAGTTGTTTTTTCAGTTCCTGAAATTGTTTATATGATTCGTTTTGAATCTCATTGAGTTTTTCAGAAGTACCATCCTGAATTTAAGTCACATATTTCTCTGTCTGTAGGCATATTATCTGGATATTTTTCTCTTTCTTTCTGAGATGCCTTATCATCTTGGTTGTTCATAGTGTTTAATGGACTATTTCTGTGCCTGGGCATTAATAGAAATATCTTCTGTTTTTTGTTTTTTGTTTTTTTCCCCCAGGAATAAGATTTATTATATAATGGTCCCTAGCCTGTTGCAAATAAGGTGTTTTTCTTTTGGTTTCAGTAGGTGGTGTCTAAGCCTCTTGGATCTCTACTTTATATAAAGTCTTAATAATGTCTTTTTTTCTTTATAGATGTTTAATCTTGCTCACTATCCTCAGTTTCAGTTCCTGTCAGTGTTAGTGACAGTTTCTGTAGTGTTTGCTCAGATTCTCTGGGGCTCTGTGGTGATCGGTCTCAGAAGGTATGGGGGGAAGGGCCCTCTGGGATAGGAGATGGGGGCTGCGGCTCAGTCTCAGGTTTGCAACCACGGCTTTTAAAAATCAACTGTTATTTCTCTGCCAGCCCTGCTTTTCTGCCATCCCTGTTTCTCTGCCTTCTCCCCTGCTAACTGGGCACTGCCGCCGGCCGCATGGAGCTCACAGCACTCCTAGGCAGGACTGTTCAGGGAACATGCTGCACCTCTCCCCTCCCGCTCCTGCTACAGGGATCTCTGGCAGTTAGAGCCAGCGTCATTATTTCTCCCAGTCCACCATCTGACACCTGGGGTTTTCTGACCTGTGGTGGCTCTTATGCACACAGATCCCACGCTCAGATGTGCTGGTGTGCAGTTTGGGAGTTTTTTGTTGAGTTTTAGATGTTCGGCTTATTGTTGTTTCAAGGAGAGAGATCTGGGGACATCTCTCACTCCACCATGTTTAATCTAATCCATGTTTCTTCAAGAATTGTTAAGTTTTTAACCTTCTTTTATTGAATGCTCTTTGTTCATCCATCCATCTTGCTATTCATTAAAGAATTGATTCATCTATTCTTTCAATATATAGTTATTAAATATGAATGTTTGCTGTATAATTTCTAAATTTCACTTGTTTTGATTTTATTGGATCTTTAAATTAAAAAAAAAACTTCTCCTCATCTGTTGATACCTGTATTATTTTCCAAATCATTTATATATATAATTCTAATCTTCAGTGAATTGTCATCAAGAAAACATATTGAATCTTAGTATGTTTATTTTCTGCTGGTCCTGGCAAATCCAAGCACTTTATGATCAGCGATTTGGGGGAATCAAACTTAATACAAAATTTGGATATTTTTCTAGAGAGAAAACACTCAAGATATATAGTATTTATCCACTATGTTATATGGTAGTTTCCTAATGAATAGTACTACCAACAGTCATTTCACAATTTAATCTAGTGCTAATGTCTTTCATGAATAATACACATTTTTAAATTGCAGGCATATATGTAGTAGTCCGCAAAAGACAGTTCATGTATATTTCATTTTCTATTGTACTTCTTACAGATTTTGGTTTGAAATTCGATGATTTGTAATTCCCTAAGAATTTTTACTGACAATTTATTCTGCTATCAAGGTCATTCACTACAGGCCACTTTTTCCATCCATCTTTTTTTTTTTTTTCCAGGCCTGTTATATGTCATTTATTTTATAATTAATGTTTGTTGAATAGATTCTTCTTTTAGTAGGCACACTTCTATTCTGAAAATAGACAGGCTGTGAGAATATCCATGAAAAATTCAGCTTTTAAACATTATCTCAGAATTTTTGAGAAAGGACCAAAAATATCGTGAAATTTAAAGGTATGATTAATTGAAATTCTAATAAGAGTCAGCAGAGCTGGGTGTCATTCATCGCACTGATTTGATATGAGGGATGTGAGACTTCAAGGTTAGGCAAGGTGTGGTGGAAATTTCATGGGAGAAATGCTTTATTCTCTTCTGAAAGAAGGTTGTCAACCTGTAATAGTCAAAATAAAGAAAGACTTTAAAGAGCCTATAGTTTATGATAGCAAATCCTGTCTTTGGTTTATTTTAAATTCATTCATTCATTCTTATTATTATTAATTTTATTTAAATGATTCTGAACTTTATAGCAAGAAAAAACAGGAATAGAAAAAATTTTACTTAAGCATGTTAAAGTCATGATACTTTGATAAAAGCATACATGTAAATATTTTTAAAATCAAACTACCATTCTATTTATCATATGGAAAGGAATATTGATGTGGTTGTTGGTGTCATGGTAGGTCAAGGAATAACAAAACTCTCTCTCTACTTGTATTTGAAAGTACTTGAGAAACAGATATAAGAATTATGTCTGGAAATCATATTTGGAAAAATGTGGCTTGGCCTGTAGCAAAGAAGGCCTGTATTACTTTATGTGCGAATTTAATCTAACAACAAAGTCACAGGCATTACTAAAAAGCTACTGATCTGCCTGGGGACCTGCCTGTAAAATTTAGGACAAGGAGGGGAGAGATTATATGCTTCTTATAGACAGCTGCCTCAGGTCACAAAGACAGGGAAGAGATGAAGGAGCACGTAGGGCTCCTTCTTCCAAACTCATCAATCAGATGAGTGATTCCCCCTCCCTGTAGTAGAGTAAGTAAAGGGTGAGGATAAAGGCCAAGAATTTTACTGACGTGAAGTTCCTCTACATGGAAACCTTGAGGATAAAGAATGTATGTGCATTTTACTATTTTAAAGTCTAGGAGATTTGGAATGAATTCATACCCATTAACTATTAAATTATGTGTTATATTGTGTTAGGTAGATCACAAGGAAGATTATTACTTTAATTTCTATCACAAGAGATCTAGAATTAACTTTCTTTGGTCAACATAAAAGGTACAGCAAAGTTTCAAAAGGTGGACTTCGTGAACTGGTTTATTTTTGCTTTACTATTTTGGGAGAATAAAATATTTGCTTTAATAATTCTTAATGGGAAGGGAAAATTTACCAAAAAAAAAAAAAAAATCCAAACATTTCAGGTGCAACAATTACGCTAAATACTAGTCTCTCTAAGTCTTACCATTAGACTTGCTTTCCAAAACAACTGGACTGATCTTTCAAATGTATGTTTGTTATGAGGATGCCTATAAGATTAATGTTTGATGTCTTCCTTGCTTTGTTTATCATTAAATACAGAAAAAGACTCTGCCCTCAAAGAACTTATATTTTAGTAGGAAAAGCACATAATAAACATGACTACATGTATTAAGTATTGATAAGTTTTGTGAGCAAAATTAAGTAGTGAGAAGTATTATGAGGACTAGCAGATGTCACTGGATTGGATTGAGAAGTCCTCTCCAAGGTAGAGCTTTTGGGCAAAGACCTGAAAAATGCAAATATCTTTGTGGAAGGGCATTTTGGGCTAAGGGAAGAGGACATGCAAAGGCACTGAACATTGTGTGCTCAAAAAGCAGCAAAAAGCCCATGGAGCTGGTGTGGAATAAGAAAGAAGAAAAGCAGAAGATAATTATGTTAGGTAGTGGCCAGATCATGTAGAGCATCATAAGGACTTTGGACTTTATTCTAACTGCAAGAAGAAGTTATTAGAAATTTTGAGTTCTAATAACTTGGTTTAAATTTAGAGCTATCACTCTGACTGCTGTAATGAGACTCAACTTTTGGAAAGTTTGGGAGGAAGCAGAGAGAAAATTCATTAATTCAAAATATTTAGTGTTTATTATATGCCTAATCTAGGAACCAAAAATATATTAGTGAATAAAAAATAAAAAGTTTCTAATCTCATAAACTTCTGTAAAAATAAATATATGATCTATTAAGTGTCATTATGTAGAAAAATAACAGGGAATAGAGGTAGAAAGTGGTGATGAAGATGTACGGGCTATTTTATATAAAGTATCAAGGAGAATGTTTCAAATAAGGTAATATTCAAGCAACAACGAGAAGGAAATTGAGACATTTTGGGGAAGAAATCTTAAGAATAAGGAAACAGCAAGTGCAAAAGCCCTGATGGAGAATGCCTCTGAGATGGATTGGAGTGAACAAAAAGGAAGTGGTTGAACAAGGTCATAGGGAAAGTGAGGGGTGAGAGGTACAGCATCTGCTAGCCCATGGATTTTATGTGAGTGACATGAGAAAGTAGTGGAGGCTTTTGAACAGAGGAATGTCATGATCTGACTCACATCTTAAAAGTAACACTCTGGCTGCCATGTTTAGAATAAATAATAGAGGAGTAAAACTTGAAAACGAGAAGCAAGGATGTTCTGGAAGATAGAGATTTATATCACTCTAACCCCTCCAAGAAGGGACTTACTGCCCAGCTGTCAAAAGTGTGGTTAGCTGACAGCCTTCAGTTATAAGCTTCATCAAGGTTGTACCTCAGTTGTTAAATTAGATCATATTCTTTTTGGAGGAGCCCCAGCCAATCACTGAGCAAGGTGGTGGTATAAGAGTCTAGCCATTTCCGCCCATTGTTGGACCCCTATAATGAGAGACCATTGCTTCAGAGCGTCCTATTGGGTTGGCAGACTTTATCAGATCTGCATTACTGTCCAACAGCAACCTCTGCCCAATCTGTCTTCCTATTCCTTTACAGGTCTTACTCCCCAATGTACTATTTGTACTCCTAATTCCATCTCAGTGTCTTCTTCCTGAAGAACCCAACATGTAACATATGAAAAAAAGAGAGAGAGATGTGAATGAAGAGGCTATTGTGGTAATTCAGGTAAAAAATCCCAGTGCTTTTGACTAGGTTAGTGAGAGAGGCGATTTTGAGGCAAAGATTGTGGGTATACTTTGAAGGTGAAATGAACAGTAATTGTTAATGGGTTGAATGTGGGGTTTGATAGAAAGATTGGAGTCAAGGTTGACTTCAGTTTTTTGCCTGGAACAATTAGAAACATGGGGTTGCTTCTCTTTACCAAAATGGAGAAAATGGTATAAAGAGCAGGCAGGGAGGAGCTTAAGAAAAAAAATCCAGTTCAAGTGTAGCATGTTAATTTTGTGATATCAAGTTAGATTTGCAAGTCTGGACTTTGGTGAGTGGTCAGTGAGAGAGATATGCATTGAGAAGGTTAGGAACAAATTCCTTGAGTATACTAGAAGAGATATAAATTCAGTGCATAAATACAGAATTGGCCTTAGAAGCAGGGATAATTCATCCACTGTGAGGAGAGAAAGCTAAATATTTGTGCAAATGCAGGTAAGTTTTTAGCTTTGGTGCTAGAATTAAGTTCTCCACTGATTGCTATTGATTTCTAGTAAAATGTGAAGCCAGTCCTTCAGCTGAGAGTAAGAAAAGGGGTAAAAGTGATGGAGGGTTGAGGAGATGTGAAATAGTAATTTTTTTCTTTGTGGATGGGAGAGTAAAATTATTAGGAAAATATGAAAGGATTGCTTGAAGTGGTAAAAGCCGAAAGTCCACTTGATATTTGATATCATAAAAATAAACTGAGTCCAGTCAGTACATCCTTCATAGGTATTTTTTGAAAGCCAGTTTAGGTACTTATGCATATGGATAAAATAGATGAAAAATTGTATTCAACCAAGTTTGAAGTTTTGCCAAGTGAGTGCTATGAAAGGGGACAAGGATGAGGGACTTGAAGTTTTATGGATGAGATCTTGAAATATTTGTTGGTTAGGTGAGGAAGTGAAGACATGAGGTAGTTGATAGTGACAGGGTGTAAGTCACTGGACCAGAGGGCCTAGTGTCGGCAAAAATTGATGGAAATGGGAGTATTAGGAGTGAGCTGGACTTGAAGGCAGTAGCGCTTAAGTTTGGCAAAAAGCAGATAAACTCTACTTATACGTTCAAAAGTAACTTCCAGAGTCATTAGAAACTGTTAATTTAATTCCTGTGAAATGCAGTTATTCAATGTCAATGCATAAAAATTCTACTGGAGTCAATTATTATAAACTTTAAATTTGTTTAAGTCGTGGAAATGCTTCTCTGTATGTTCAAAATATGGAGTGATTCCACTACATAAATATTTAGTACTCACTATTGCTGATAGTGCAATAGGCAAAGCTATCGTTTGTCTATTTTGGTGTGTAAAATTTAAATATTTAAAAAATAACTATAATGATTATATGTAGTATTATTAAGCACTTAAAATATGAGAGCACTGTTCTAAGGCCTTAAATTAATTCATTTACTACTCTCAACAATACTATTAGTACTATTATAACAATTTTGTAGATGAGAAAATGAACACAGTAAGCCATAGAACAATTTAGTGGTCAGGACTCTGTTAGCAAGAGACAGACAGAACTCACTCATAAGCTTATTGGCTCACATAATAGGAGAGTCCAGGTGTTGGTCGTCTAGCACAATTGAGTTGAAACTCTTCGAAGAGGTCATATAACTCTTAATTTCTTCTCTTTGCCTCTCTCTGTGTTGGATTGATTCTTAGTGTGGCTCTAACATTCCCACTTCCCAAAACTTTCCCATGGTGGCTTCTGGTAGTTTCAATCTAATATCCTCATACTTGTTAACCTTGGTGGAAAGAAATATTCTCTTTTCCAGTAGTTACTACACAAGTCTTAGGATGACCTGGCGTAAATGTTGTCCCTGAACTGATTGCTGAAACCAGTGGGATGAAATTTACTGGTTGGCCAAATCTCCATCAAGGAGTAGGTGGTATTGGTCCCACTTGAACTTCATGGACTAAAAGTTGAGGAGAGATTGCTTCTTAAAGGAAATTTGAGGTATTACTGAAAGGGAACTGGATGCAAAGCAGGACAAAATGAAAATCTACTATTATTACTGAATACTTTCAATAATCTCACAAGTTTATATATAGGTTCTAAGGTCATCTAAACCAGCCTGATGAAATGTCATTGAGGGTTTGTTAAGACTAAGGGTCAGTAGTATTTATATTCTTGTAGGTAGTTGACTGGTACTATTAAAGCTACATTATCAAAATTTTGACTTGTTTTTCCTGATACTTTTTAGTTGTCTCCCGAACATGTGCCGGTTTGCAAGATTTTGCTCAGTTTGCTTTACCAAATTGTGTTCCATATTTATTTAACTGCAACTTGCACTTATATAACAATGCCACTGGAGGAAGAATTTTCAATGATGGTGTTTAGAATAAGTAAAAACTATAATTTAATACACGGAGAGGCTGTTCTCAAAGGTTAAATAATTCATTCCAAGATTCATATGTGCTGAGATGGGAATAGAAACACTGTTTTGACTTTATATTTTACTTGTTCTTCTCTATTTCTATTTTTCTCTAGGGAAATGTTGAAATTTGGTTTACTAATATAAACAATCAGGATGCCATTAGAACTCTAAACTAGGATACAAAGTACTTGGTTCTGTTCAACTCAAGGCAAAGGTTTTAACTTACATGCATATCTGAGAAACACTGTCTGTGATTTTTGGAATTATTTTTATGGATAATTTCACACATACACTTCCTGGTTATATTCTAATGAACTCCTATTTACATATCACTCATCTTTGAAAATTGTCAACTCATGGCCATTTCTTCTATGACATGATTAAATTTACACTCTATAAAGGTATCACTTTTTAAGTGATAGTAGCACTAGTACAAATGTTTTGAAATACAGTGAGGCTGGTGTCAGAAAAACATTAGGTACCCATTGTGTTAATTCAGGAGAGCATCTGAATTTAAATAACTAAAAAAGGGTTTACATAATCTGGCTATGGTTGAATGAGCAACTCTAAAATATTCTGACAAGGGAAATATTGATGTCATTTTATTGCTTTCTTCTTTGTTTAAACATCACTGGTATGCTACGAAACTATCTTATAGTATTGTCTCACTCTCCTTGATAGTACTTAAAATCACAATTATATATTTTTGTGATTTTTTTTATTAAAATTTATAACTGGATTAAAATTTGTTATAAAATTTTTGGATAAAAATATGAGTTTAATTTTTGTTTGACTTCCTGGTTTTTGAGAGAGGAAGCACATAGGAATGTACCTGACATAAATAGAAGTTTAATAAATGTGTTTTTGAAAACAAGTAAATATATTATCCAGAAAGTAATTTAGATGCAATTCTTTAATTAAAAAAATCTCACCTACTTTTAGAAATTGCTCGAGCATATTTGTTGTAAGAATATAACAGAATATTTTATTTGTCATTTTATCTGAATAAAGCTAAAAAAAAAAAGAGAGAGAGAGAGAATAGAATAGAATAAGCCTATCAAAGTACAAATTAAAGAGGAAAAACAATCAAAAGGAAAGAAGTAGATAACCATGTGCCTTACCTGATGTAGTTATACTCTTGCTACAAGTCAAGGGTCTGGGCTGGTTCTATTATTCTATAATCCTGTAAGTAAAAGAAACTGACTGTATTAAACGCAGTAGATATAATCAGTGTTCAGTGACCTAGGAGGTCAACTTACAACAGTACTTGGTTTAACACTTAGATATCACAAAGAGAAAAGATAAACATGACTGATTTCTAAAATTTTTATGAGAGTCCATACTAGCATTTCAAATACAACAAACCATGAAAAGTGACTCTCCTTCCACTCAACTTTACCACTTGTAACAACATCAGGGAGGAAAAGAGAAATCCTGTGCTTTGATCATCAAAATATAGTGTCTACATAAATTGTACTCTTACAGGATGACATTGTGGGAGTAGATACTTAGACAAACATATTGGGATAGATAAAGTGCAACCTTATCTTTTCACCTTAGACATTTCATAATTTTCACTAAGAAAAGCTCTCCCTACCAATCCTCCCTTGTCCTCTACCCCAACACTTGGAAGAAATATAGAACTTCCAGTAACATGTTTGGTCACTAAACTGCCAGAAATTGGAGTACACTACTGTTTATATACAAATCTGTTTGGTATTCTTTGGAGAGTATCCACTTCATTGGTTCTGCTTTGTCTGAAAGCAGACTGAGCCCTGAAGTGAGACTGTTCTTATTTTTCAAAAGCATAATCTCTTACAAGCTGTTCTTTTTTTAATGAAGTGAGTCATCAGAATGGAGAAGAATTTCTTATTTGTCTTATAACTAATATACACAGATAATTGATTTCCTGATGTGAAATACATCATATACTTTTGAGATCATGCTTTTCTCCAAACTGTAGGTAACAATTTATTTTAGACTTTAAAATATAATTTGTTATTGTCTCCTTTTTAATTTAAATTTTGTTAAGCTTTTCTTACACTATGCTGTCTGGACACTATGCTCTCTCTGAGTTGATTGTTTTGTGCACTTTTTGGCATTCCAAGGAAGGGCAACTTGGGTGAATCATGGAAGAAATCTTTTTAGAGTAGCAGTCCTATTCAATACAAAATCCCTTTCCAATTCTAAGGAATTAGCAAAAATTGAAAATTTTCTCTATTGTTAAAACTTCTCAAAAGTTGTAAGAATAGTGGTCACATGGCAATGTAATTTCTCACTTGTATTTGCAAACATTAACAAAAGTGGCCATATGAATGACATTCTTTCTGTTTGTTTAAATATACTATCCTAAGTAGGAAATTGGAACTCTAGGAGAGACACAAGCATTTATTTACTTCATTATTTAATTTGATACATGTTTATTATTGATAACACATTATATCATGTGTTAAGATGCTAAAACTTAAAAGAACGAATAAGATGCATCTATACTTTATATTATACATATACCATAATATTGTCATATATTGTCATATATAATATTGTCTAGAATATTGTCATGACAACCAAGGATTTGTTTTTTGTGTTTAAAATAGAATTTCCAATAAATGGAAGCCAAGTGACTTCATGAAGCACTGTGTCAATAAAGTTTCTGCAATGATTTGAGAAAAGTGGTGAGTGGTATATGCACACTGGACTCAAAAGGAAACTGTGACAGTACCATACTTAGCTTTTCAGCCCCTGTTTTATCACATTTCATTTCTGTATGTATTTTTTTTTTGCAATAATTTCCTTATCTAAAATAGTGACTGACAATAAATATTTGTTAAGTGATTGTATAAAGCAGTAAATTACCACTGTCCATCATAAATACTCATCATAAAAATTTTCATTAGTCAGCATTCATATTTTGGATAAATTGTCTCTTTTGCCTCAAATTAAAGGATCAAGTTGACAGGCAATCAATTAAGCTCATATATAAAACTTTCTACTTTAAAATTCAAAATTAGTGATGTAGTATTAGGAATATTACATGATGTATGTACATTAAATGTTAATATCAACTGAATTTTAATGGTTGTATACTTATTCATACTTAATTTATGAGCTTGTTTTGGTTTTATAGTTATGTAAGAGTTAGCATGAATAATTTATAAGTAGCTATAGTTGTTAAATGTTGTTTCCCTAGAAAGAATGAGAAAACTAACCTGTTTAAACTCACTCTTTGAGACTATTGCAGATTATTAAGGGCAAAGAGTGACATTTATTGTGAGTGCATGAATAGAGTGGCACAGACTTTAGAGGTGTGAGTGAGGATGGAGAAAACTAAATAAGCCATTTTAGTGTTTATATGACCTACCTCAGCTTCCTGAAAAATACAGGAAAATTCCTTTTTTATACTTTTTAGTTTTAAGAGGTTGCATACACTGAGAGTAGTAGAGAATATTTTTCTTTATTTGATTATGGTCAGAAATATCAGTTTGGAAATGGAGATCGAGAGCATTAAAAACAGCTTAAAGACAAAAGTACTCCAAAGAAAACAGTAGTCCAAAGAGTATTTTAGAGCACCAAATATGAGCCTGCCACAATTTTAGGTGCTTGGACAAAAAAGCCCCTGGCTTTCTGGGTTAGTATCCCTTTCTACTTGAAGACAGAAGAATGAGAAGAACACTAAAACCGTAATTTGAAATTGTCATGCCCACTCAGATGCTAACTGGCGTTTTGACATTGGCAGACATTTTACCTTCGCTTCCTCATCCATAAAACATGATGAAATTGGAATTTTTATTTTGAAATAATTTCAAACAAATAGAAAAGTTCTAAGAACAATACAGAAAACTTCCATGAAATGGTTATTCATAAGTTTTCTCAACTGTTACAATAATGTCTTATTTTATAGTAACAGAATCTAATCCAGGGTCACATGTTGAATGTAATTGTCATGTCTCTTCAGTTCTCTTATGTCTGAAACTGTTCTTGAACCTTTCCTTGACCTATATGACCTCAAGACATTTCAAGATTATAGGCTTATTGTTTTGTAGGACTTGGGATTGTCTGGTGCTTCCTTTTGTTAGATTCAGGTTTTAAATATGATAGAATTGATACTATGCCCTTTTCACTGCATTCTATCAGATGGCGCTTTGAGTTGTTTTTCCCATCACAAGTAACTTTGATCATTTGAATAAAGTGACATTTTTTAGGTTTCTCCACTGAAAAACTGTTCTTTTCTTTTTTATAATTAATATGTACTTTGTGAGGAGATCCTTTGACACTACATAAATATCCTGTTCTTTTGACTTTTACCCACTAATTTTGTTGATGTTTCTTATCTGAATTAATTATTATGATTATGGTTGACAAATGGTAATTTTCAAATTCCATCATTTTCCTGTATGGAAAACTACTATTTATTTATTTCAGAGAAGACATAGATTTGTTCAGTGGGATATAATCTGTTACTATCACTGAGTCTTCAATAAGAAATTGTTTCTGTTTTGACCAGTGGGGATCCTTTTCAAGCTAGTTTATGTCTCGGTCTGACATGATTCCATCTTTATTTGTATATATCCTTAATTTCTGGCATAACACATTCCAGGCGTATTCTATAATTTTTTTTCCCCCTAGTCCTAGAATTAGCTGTTTAATCCAAGGAGCTCTGGTAGGTCTTAGTGATGTGTATGCTGATTGCTATTGGGGTATCACTGTGTCCAGACTTTTTCAGTGTCCAGAGTTAATGCATATATATCTCTTTATCATCTAGGTTTCTGCTTTTTCATATTTATACTTCTTTCTCTTTCAGTAAGAAAGCTGAATTTATTTATTTGTTCATTTTTCCAATTCTAGTGGGCTGCTTGCTATCCCACTTGGAGGCCTCCCTTGTCTCCATATCTATCCGGCCTTTCTTTTTCCTTACTAGATCTGGCTCTTTTAAAGGAGAGAGGAAGGAGACTATTAATTTTTAACATGGAAAATAGTGACTATATAGATTACTTTAAAATTAGGGTAAATGTATACCGTTTGATAATCTATCAGTGTAATATAGTGATACTGGATTAATAATGTGATATCTTAATAAAGTAAAATACAGAATATATTTTTATTTTCCATATATGTACTTTCAACTGACTGGTCTCTTAAAATCTAACATTCTTCTCTAATGGCAATAATAGTAACTTTGGACTCTACATTTGCTGTTTACACTGTTTTTCAGTCTTTGAAGGGGAAAAGAATAAATAGATTCCTTAATTTCATTTGCCTAACTACTGAAGAACATGCTGTCCATTTTTGAGGGAGAAAAAAAGAGCATTTTTAATTAAAAAAAATGAGTAAATTAAAAATAAACTCTCTAAGGAAAAAAGAATCCAGAAACTTCCCATAATTTGTGAACCTTGAAAGAAGTTAAAAATGGAAATGTCCTGACATTCTTATTTTGAAAGATTGAACTTAAAAATAAAAGTGACCTGACAAACACAAACCTTGATTAGACATTGGACCATAACATAAAAAAAAAAAAGAAAAGAAAGAAAGAAAAGACAAAACGAAAGAAAAAAGGTTGAGAACAAATGAATCTGAAAAAGATAGAGCAATGCTGTGAGGCAGGCAATATTCTCCCAAGGAAAAAGTAACGAGTGGGGGCTAAATGCATTTCAGTGGACATTTATATTAGCTAGTACTCTGGGGAGTTGGACTGACATATTTAGTGAGTGTTATGACTAATGAAAGAACCACAACGTGAAAAACCTGCTTCTTTGATTTTTATCAGCTATTATTCATTCCTGTAATCTGTCTAACACCTGGAAACACACAACTTTTGACTTTTAGGAGCATTTCGTTTTCAGTTTTTACATAACCATTTCTAAAATTTCAAATTTCCATTCTTATTTTAAAAGAAGCTAGTTTTTAAATAAATAACGAGATTCTCCAATTGTTTTCCAGGATCTCTGCTCCTGAATTTCCCCTCTGTCATGATAAAGATGTATCACAGATTTGTTCCTACATTGGCTGGTGGGTATCAAGTTTCCTGAGTAAGAAAATTTATTCGTTCATCAAACAGCTGCTTTTAGAGCACTTACTATGTGCAGTGTCCCCATCTGACAATATTGCCTCATAAAACATACTCGTAGTCATGAAAATGATTAGAAAATACATAATAACTATAATATCCCAGAACTTTCCTTATTGATTTGGCTATTTTAATAAGGTTCTTAGTTATAAGTAACAAATTAATTCAGCTTAACTTAAATACAGGAGGAAGAATCATGGCAACAATCAGTAGGAAGTCTACAAAAATGCAGCAGAGGAAATCAGCAGAAAACAAGTGTGGCTCAGCTGCAAGATACACAGCCAAGACCTGGATATGGTTTATATGGATAATTGGTAGTTTATACAGGGAGAACTGGATTATAGTGTGACTATAAGCATCTAGGGTAATCAACAGTTCCAGTTTGCCTGGGACAATCATGGTTATAGCATCGAAAGTCCCATATATGAAATTCCTTAGTCCCAGGAAAACTGGGACGTTTGGTCACCCTCTCAGTAACATTTGGCTAAAATTCTATCTTTGTTCAAGAATGAGATTTAAATATCAGTAAAAATCAAAGAAAAGTATGCTTCATAGTCAATACATAAAACCCTGAAATTGGGGGGTAAAATTCTGTTAAAGCAGCAATTTAGCAAGTACTTTTACTTAATTGGTCACTGCAGTTAACCTTTTAACCAATAATTCTGCATAGAAACAGCCACACTTAAATTTTAAATAAAATCTCCCCACATACTTCATGATCCATATTAAGTTCTTCAATCATCTGACAATTTCAGTCTTCACTAGAATCTTCCTTTTATTACAACTATTTAACTCACAATATAAGAAATCACACTGACTCTGATTTGTAAGCTGATGTCTTCTGACAAGTGTTTTGCTGAATTCTACCTACATTATCTCATTTAATTCTCACAACTCTATGAGTTACTATGGTGTCAACATTTTGCAGATAAAGCAATTGACTCTAAGAGGTTTAGCTTGTTTTTGGTCACATATCTAGTAAGCAGCAGAGCCAAAAATGAAATGAATATTTGTTTGATGCCAAAGTATATGCTTTAACAACTTCATCTAAGTTGTCTCCCAGTAGTCACTGGCATTTTTTCAACTGTATTATCTTTTCAGAGGGATGATAAAACCCTCAAGGGTAGGTATATCTGCTGTAGTAGTTGCATATTAGATAAAGCAGCAGTTCTTAAGCCCAGGGAGCTTTTATAAGTATTGGTACCTGGGCTTTCCCCACAGACATTCTGACTACATTTGTCTGGTATAGGAACTGGCTATTTAACATATTTTTTAAAAAGCTCATCAGGAAGTTTTGAATGAACCCTATGAATAGCTAGTCTTGAGAAACTGCTGGTATAGCGTATTAACTGTGAGGCTATGAATCATTGAGAGCAAGGAGCTGATCTTAGAAAAGTTGAGGCGTCAGGTAGATATCTGAATAAACTTGTGAGATTTAAGTTTGATATTCAAGCTAAATCAATATATAAATAGACATTATGGTTTAGATAAACTGCAGGCCCAAAGCCACATGGGCAGGCAAAAATCAAGCTTATCAATTTTCTCATATCAGTGGAGGGATTTATAATTTTTTAAATGCCTCATTCAAAGAAAAGTGTTAACTTGAAAATTTTAGGCTAAAATTACAGTTCAAACAAATATATGTATTATGAAAGATTTAAATATCATTGATGAAACAGCATTTTATTACATCAATTTCTGAGGAATCATGATCTTTCTTTTCACATTAATACCAGCACTGTATTGATTTCAACTGGTTTCACATTTTGTCGCATTCATTCCCTTCATCATCCATTGTTTAAATAAAAATTCACAGAGCCATTGAAATGAAGCAACTTATTAGCAAACTACCATGTCGCTCCCTTAAACTAGGTATTTTCTCTAAATGAAATTGCATTGTATATGATAGTGTGTGAGCACAGTGCAAATCACATACATACTTTGTTTTCCAAAAATTCAATTCCAGTTTTGAACTCTTCCCATGTGAAAGGAAAGTGATTACCAAGAAATAGACCAAAGGAAGGATTCCAAGTCTAGACAGCTGAGAACAGGGAGAGAAATAAAAATTCCAGGCAAATACACAGGTGATATATAGGCACTGAGAAAGGTAGCAATAATAGCCTGAAGATTTTTCATAACTGAACCCCTTTCCTAGGTCAGTAGCACTGTTGGAACGCTGTTAAGGCAGGACCTGATTCTTAGTTTAGCTAGTTTGATTGTCAGGTTGAGTTCCTGAGTGCTGTGACCTGAGAGGCAATAGGGGGGAAGTGATTTTTGACAGCATAATGGACGACCCCAAATCCTTTTTGATTGAATTATGTCATTGTTAAAGATAGGGCCTTTATATTCTCTTGAAACAATTAACCAACTTACACTAAATTACCTGCATAAATGTTGATGCATAATGGCTCTTAGTCATAAAAAAAAAGCACTCATTGAATTTTTGAATGTTTTCTGGATCTGAAATAACCACATTGAAATCTGAGTTAAAAATACTTTGTAGTATAGAACTATAAATATCACTTTATAGGGAGCACTTACTATGTGCAGTGTCCCCATCTGACAATATTGCCTCATAAAACATACTCGTAGTCATGAAAATGATTAGAAAATACATAATAACTATAATATCCCAGAACTTTCCTTATTGATTTGGCTATTTTAATAAGGTTCTTAGTTATAAGTAACAAATTAATTCAGCTTAACTTAAATACAGGAGGAAGAATCATGGCAACAATCAGTAGGAAGTCTACAAAAATGCAGCAGAGGAAATCAGCAGAAAACAAGTGTGGCTCAGCTGCAAGATACACAGCCAAGACCTGGATATGGTTTATATGGATAATTGGTAGTTTATACAGGGAGAACTGGATTATAGTGTGACTATAAGCATCTAGGGTAATCAACAGTTCCAGTTTGCCTGGGACAATCATGGTTATAGCATCGAAAGTCCCATATATGAAATTCCTTAGTCCCAGGAAAACTGGGACGTTTGGTCACCCTCTCAGTAACATTTGGCTAAAATTCTATCTTTGTTCAAGAATGAGATTTAAATATCAGTAAAAATCAAAGAAAAGTATGCTTCATAGTCAATACATAAAACCCTGAAATTGGGGGGTAAAATTCTGTTAAAGCAGCAATTTAGCAAGTACTTTTACTTAATTGGTCACTGCAGTTAACCTTTTAACCAATAATTCTGCATAGAAACAGCCACACTTAAATTTTAAATAAAATCTCCCCACATACTTCATGATCCATATTAAGTTCTTCAATCATCTGACAATTTCAGTCTTCACTAGAATCTTCCTTTTATTACAACTATTTAACTCACAATATAAGAAATCACACTGACTCTGATTTGTAAGCTGATGTCTTCTGACAAGTGTTTTGCTGAATTCTACCTACATTATCTCATTTAATTCTCACAACTCTATGAGTTACTATGGTGTCAACATTTTGCAGATAAAGCAATTGACTCTAAGAGGTTTAGCTTGTTTTTGGTCACATATCTAGTAAGCAGCAGAGCCAAAAATGAAATGAATATTTGTTTGATGCCAAAGTATATGCTTTAACAACTTCATCTAAGTTGTCTCCCAGTAGTCACTGGCATTTTTTCAACTGTATTATCTTTTCAGAGGGATGATAAAACCCTCAAGGGTAGGTATATCTGCTGTAGTAGTTGCATATTAGATAAAGCAGCAGTTCTTAAGCCCAGGGAGCTTTTATAAGTATTGGTACCTGGGCTTTCCCCACAGACATTCTGACTACATTTGTCTGGTATAGGAACTGGCTATTTAACATATTTTTTAAAAAGCTCATCAGGAAGTTTTGAATGAACCCTATGAATAGCTAGTCTTGAGAAACTGCTGGTATAGCGTATTAACTGTGAGGCTATGAATCATTGAGAGCAAGGAGCTGATCTTAGAAAAGTTGAGGCGTCAGGTAGATATCTGAATAAACTTGTGAGATTTAAGTTTGATATTCAAGCTAAATCAATATATAAATAGACATTATGGTTTAGATAAACTGCAGGCCCAAAGCCACATGGGCAGGCAAAAATCAAGCTTATCAATTTTCTCATATCAGTGGAGGGATTTATAATTTTTTAAATGCCTCATTCAAAGAAAAGTGTTAACTTGAAAATTTTAGGCTAAAATTACAGTTCAAACAAATATATGTATTATGAAAGATTTAAATATCATTGATGAAACAGCATTTTATTACATCAATTTCTGAGGAATCATGATCTTTCTTTTCACATTAATACCAGCACTGTATTGATTTCAACTGGTTTCACATTTTGTCGCATTCATTCCCTTCATCATCCATTGTTTAAATAAAAATTCACAGAGCCATTGAAATGAAGCAACTTATTAGCAAACTACCATGTCGCTCCCTTAAACTAGGTATTTTCTCTAAATGAAATTGCATTGTATATGATAGTGTGTGAGCACAGTGCAAATCACATACATACTTTGTTTTCCAAAAATTCAATTCCAGTTTTGAACTCTTCCCATGTGAAAGGAAAGTGATTACCAAGAAATAGACCAAAGGAAGGATTCCAAGTCTAGACAGCTGAGAACAGGGAGAGAAATAAAAATTCCAGGCAAATACACAGGTGATATATAGGCACTGAGAAAGGTAGCAATAATAGCCTGAAGATTTTTCATAACTGAACCCCTTTCCTAGGTCAGTAGCACTGTTGGAATGCTGTTAAGGCAGGACCTGATTCTTAGTTTAGCTAGTTTGATTGTCAGGTTGAGTTCCTGAGTGCTGTGACCTGAGAGGCAATAGGGGGGAAGTGATTTTTGACAGCATAATGGACGACCCCAAATCCTTTTTGATTGAATTATGTCATTGTTAAAGATAGGGCCTTTATATTCTCTTGAAACAATTAACCAACTTACACTAAATTACCTGCATGAATGTTGATGCATAATGGCTCTTAGTCATAAAAAAAAAGCACTCATTGAATTTTTGAATGTTTTCTGGATCTGAAATAACCACATTGAAATCTGAGTTAAAAATACTTTGTAGTATAGAACTATAAATATCACTTTATAGGAAAAGCACAAACAGTGTGAAAGCAGATGTGATACTTCAGAATAGCACCAATAGAGTAATATAGTTGTTAAATTGGCCCCAAACACCATCACATATTTAGGAAAAAAAAAAAAAGGTTGAACAGGAAAACATATCTTTTGCGAGTGTAGGCGAGACCATCTGTCAAAAAAGAATTGAAACCATATTTCCATTATAGGTGGCCATTGATCATTTGGTGAAGATTTCTCTAGACAAATTGCAGAGACTATGTCATCTTCCACTATCTTACATGTACAGACCTCAGACATTCTTCAAGGAAAGACAATTTAGGGCTCAGAATTTGAGCAGGATTGCTAAAAATGTGATTCCAGGAAAGGAACTCTATAGACAAAAGTAGAAAAAAAGTAGTTGGAGAAAACAGATAAAGGTTGTATACTAGAGCGGGGCACCAGTAAATCAGCTTTTGTACTCTCTTAGGCTGAAGCCCAGAAGTAGCTCCAATTAAAAAAAAAAAAGAGATAAGGGGAAAAGAGAAAAAAAATGTTCATAAATTAAATAGAAAATCAAT
>NW_011888790.1:15573637-15583524 GCF_000151845.1 Pteropus vampyrus
AATTTGAGCAGGATTGCTAAAAATGTGATTCCAGGAAAGGAACTCTATAGACAAAAGTAGAAAAAAAGTAGTTGGAGAAAACAGATAAAGGTTGTGTACTAGAGTGGGGCACCAGTAAATCAGCTTTTGTACTCTCTTAGGCTGAAGCCCAGAAAGAGGATTTAATTTATTTAAAAAAAAGATAAGGGGAAAAGAGAAAAAAAAATGTTCATAAATTAAATAGAAAATCAATGAAGACAGATCTGACTTTTTTTTTTTTTGGTGGGGAGCCCTAGAGATAAATATAACCAAATTAATAAAAATACCTTGAATCAGCTAATGGCCCTTTCAAATATAAATATGCATACTGGTAGTATATCAATAGCATTATTATCCTTGAACACTGATAGTAAAAAAAAAAATGTATATATGCCTTCTGAGAAAATGTACATTCCTGCTAATTTCTATAAGCTTGGAGCAATTGTTTGAAATAAATGACATGTCCTAGCACTTTCTACATTTTAAATCTCCTATATGTGTAATCTTAATAACTACCTTAGTGTCTGCATAGTATTTGCATCTCATAAGTTTGCATACAGATCAAATAAAAAAATGTTGTTATGCTCATTATTATTAATATATAATTGCTATTTAACTTTCCCCATGGATATCTTTGTTATCTCCTCAAGAAGATGCAAATTCCTTGAAGGTATGGATGGTATCATCTGCTGTCATATATTCTCTATTGCATTTAACATAGTGCTATGGATCTGGGTGATGTGCACACTTATTTGTTAATAATCTGTAATATGCAAGTGATTTTAAGTATTCAATAAATACAAAATTACTAATGTGATTATTAGTTAAGCCCACTAATTCACCTCATTTGCTATAGCCAATACTCCTGAGTAGACTAAGAGAATGTGCCATTGTTTGGGAGCAGTGTACAAACTTTTTTTTTTCTCTATCAATGATCAAAGAATAACATAAAGTACTTGACAAATGTTAGTTTTTATTTGTCCTGACTAGTTGTCTCAAAAATATTTGAAAAGCATTCAGTGCCTATATTCCTCGTCTGTGGATTTAACAACACAACACGTATGAAGAAGAGCAACTTTTTACCTGAAAACAGTATAACTTGCTAAATTCTGATTCTCATTGAGAGTGGACACAAGTATTTCTTTCATGGGTCTTCAGCTTGAACAATTTACATTAATCCATGTCTATGTGTACACAAGCAAACAGAGCTGTGTGTATTGAGTAAAGCAGAAGCTAAAGGTGGTGGGTGAGATGAGGTGAGAAGAGAGTGAAAGGGATCAATTACAGCATCTTCCTATGATTCCTGGTTAGGTGCCCTCTTCCTCTGTGTACCTCTATGTGTTGTAACTGCCAGGGTTTTTACTGCATTAAAAATATTTTTAATCTATGCCATATTAAGAAGAATCTTAGAAATAAATGTTTCCTGATTGGCTCTCAGTGATCAGTCCTACATGTATATATTCACCATGTCTCCATGCTATGTTAAATTACAATGTGTTAGCTTAGGAAAGAAGATTCAGAAAATACATTTGAGGTCAAATACAATAGTAATTTAGCAACATCTGCCTGATTATGACTTTGACTTGTAGTGTCAGTGCAGGAGGTTTTAAATTATTCAAAGTCAAATGTTTTAACTCATGTGATTATTTTCACAAATCCTGTAATATGGACTCTTTCTTTATTCCATTCTATATAACTTTTAGCCATCTGCATACACACGAAGAACACAAGTTTTCAAAATGTTCATATTTTTCAGAGTATGAAAATCAGGACCATCACAGTCTCAAGCACTCTTGTCACTGACATTTTCTATTTAATTATCAAGTAGCTCTTTTTTTCTTCATATTTAAGCATTTATAAAATGCGCATGCTGATCTTTAAAGAGATTTAAAAATATTTCGATATATATCCACCTTTCTTACATCTATTTCAGCACAAACTTTAATTCTAAAAAAAACGACGATGTGATAATTTCTATTGTTCGGAATTTTATAATTAACTCTATACCTTGTGGTTAACTGGTATATTTTTAGTTTGTGAGGATTTTAAGATTATCTCTCTTTGTGAAATAAACTCAGAAATGGCTAATATTTCTCAAAATGCTTACTTTTCTCCCAAAGAACACATTTCTAATTATCTTTAAAAATTCTTTTTAGCTCATTAACTCCTATTCCTAAACTCCTACCACTGGCTTTTAGATAAAATCTTTCTAACACATCTTTCTAACTTACAATAATGCTAGAATATCATGTTTAATGTCTGTTTTAAGCTCAGATATATTTTATATAGAAGTGGATTTTTAGCCCTTGTTGAGAATAACTTCCCTACTGTTCTAATCAAATCTGACTCAGAGAATAGAATCTCCCTGATGATTAGTTAATATAGTTAAGATGAGTGAGTATCCATCTGCAGGAAATGTAATATGAATTTAATTTACATTTTCATCCAGCTACTCTAACTATATAGAGCGATTCCAAGATAATTTAAAGAGCCAAGGATATAAGTTTTCAAAAATAACCTAACTGAGGAGTATCACTTAACTTAAATATTTAAAAACAAAATCATTTCACTTATATTTTAGAGCTCTCCTGAACATAGTTGTAAAGAAAGGAGCTTTAAGAAAACAAAGTAGCATTATTTTTACTTCCATTATAAAAAATGCCAAATCAAAAGATATATTTATACAAGCAATCCAAACAGCATTTCACTGACTAAACGAAGAGGAGACTGTCATGGCATTTCTCTTTGGAAGAAGTTCTTTCCACTGCTCAGGCAAATGTATTACATTTTGAAAGGCTAGATCCTGAGGATAGAATAAAGCAATAAAACATGACTAGGAAGAGACTTTTTCTCATGCTGTTATTAACATCCATCAAAAAACCAGAGTCTTTCTTAATACTACTTTCAAACCGACTCCCATCAAATAAAATTACTTGTGACTTCATTCACAGAAACAGTCCTTTGGTTTCCCATCAATAAGTGACAACATGTTTTTGTCAACTCAACCAACAAGTTAGTCTATTTTACATCTGTTATAAAATGTAGTTTTAGTCAGTGAAATCATTTATAGGTATAAGACAAGAGAAGAAAGCTCAAAATAGACAGGGGCTAACTACATTTAATCCACCATGTATGTTGAGCCATCCCAGTGGAATCAGACATAAGTATTTCCCTCACTAAGCCTTCCTTCACCATTGCTAACAGAGCTATGAAGTATGTTTATTATGAACTTTTGAACTGTCTGAACTTATTCTCTCCACTGAAATATTGCCTTGAAAATGCTTGTGTCAACTAGTCACATGACAGCTAAAGCTGTTGTGCTCTGTATCATTCAGCTGGAAGATATTACTCTGAGAATTACATTTAATAGCATTAGCCTGGGTTCCCTGCAAATGGGTAAGCTACGTGGGGAATAATTAATATTGGCAGAGTCTTTATAACCCACTGTAGCTAGTCTCTGTTGTACTCTACTGGAGTACATCCCAAGTACAAAGCAGCTTTGATTTAATTCATTGTCCATTCCAGATTTGTTTTTCTTTTACTAGCCTGCCCTCTATGTAAGACATCATATAAATAAAATTACTGTTTCTGGCTTGAATCATTACTAGACTTGAGTTAGTGATTGCATGAAAGGCTAATTTAAACAACAGGCAGGGCCACTGCCTTATATAGAAGACAGGAAGGAGCTCTACCCACGACCATCACTGGCAGTAATGCTATGTCCAATTAGAATAAATCATATTCACATTATATGTAAAATATATCATAGTAAGGTAAACTAAGAATTTCCTCTCATAGAGTCAAGAATGAAAGAAAGATTCAAAGGTCATTAGCCTGTCCTCTGGCTTTTGAGGACTACAATTAAAAAGTCCTCAAGAATTATCTGCCAAGTTCTTAAAATTATTCAGACAACTAGGCACCACAGTCTCCTTCTGTAAGTCATTACCAGGTCTGCCAGCCTTTATAGTTAGTAAGGTCTGCTTGCTATTTAACCCAGCCATGAAAATAGTCTCTGGCCAAGTACAGAGGTCCCAGAAAAAGATAGGCAGTGAATCTAATTTTAAAAATGGAATGGAAATAAAAGAATTTATTTTTTTCTTTCTACCTTCCACAATTTTTCCTTTTGCTTTTCTTGGTAATCAGCTTTTTAAAAAAGCCTCAGACTATTTAGTGAGACAGACTCTTATTACAATGTGGAACTTTAGTTGGACCTAACTATGCCCCAAATCAAAATATATTCCCTGAAGAAGAGCATATAGTGAAGTGCAGCCAGCCTGTAACATGAATTTCTGTCTGAGCCCCCAGATAGAACAAAATAATAATAATTTATATTTACTGAAAGCTTACTATATACATTAGGCATCGATTTAAGACCCTCTAACATATCAAATCCCACAATATCCTATGGGATTATTCTTTCCATTTGGCAGGCGAGAGCACGAAGTTCCGAGAAGGTCAGTAACTACCACCAGTCAGTAGTAGAACCAGCTTCTGAACCCAGGTATTTTGGATTCAACGTCTATATTTAATGCCAAGTAAATACCACTTGATAATTAAGAGTTAATACATTTCCAAACTTTTGAGGTGAAAAACTAAGATAAGCACAGAGTATACTGGAGAAGATCATAGTAATATTAGGAATTTGTGAAAGAAAATAATTGCCTATGAATTTTTCGTAGAGTAATGAGAGATCTTTTGATGTGATGAGAAGCCACTTATCATGTAGAGGCAGGAGAATTCTAAATATTTCTGGCAAACTGAAGCTTGCCATTTATTTTAATTATCATGATTCCTGAGCTATATAATTGATAAAAATGGGCTATTTCCAAGGTAAGGTTTTAAATATGATGAAACTTTCATGGTTTTGAAAAGGAATATCCCAACAGGGAGTGACTCATTCTTGAATTTAATAATCCCTCTATTCCCAAATCCATCAGTGGGTTACTTTACAGCGTCTTCAAACATTTTTGTCTGTCTGTTTCTCAAGTCAGCAGTCTTCCTCCTAATTTGCACAAAATATTATTTCAAACCTTCTCCATTCTCTCAAACCCCTGATCCCGCATCTCCTCCTTCAATTTCAGCAGATGGTGTATATCCTCTTTAAATGAGAACACGATGACCTAAAATAGGAACTCTCTTTTCCCCACCACTTAAATGACAAACATGCGCATCCTCTCTGGTTTTCACTTCTTCTTTCTAAGACTAACCCCTCCACTTGCTTTTCTAGAAACTAGGTTCTTCGATTTTCTCCTTCTCTTTTTCCTTTCTTTCGCCGCCGCTGCTGCTGCTGCTGCTGCTGCTGCTGTTTTTCTTCTTCTTCTTCTTCTTCTTCTTCTTCTTCTTCTTCTTCTTCTTCTTCTTCTTCTTCTTCTTCTTCTTCTTCTTCTTCTTCTTCTTCTTGCTTCAATCTGTAAATATAACTGTATCTTTCACTATAAAACTCAATAAATAAACTAAGCAAAATACAATAACATTATTTCAGTCCCCTCCCTATTTCTCCCTTTGCATACAACTTTATTGAGAGAGTCGTGAGTTCACTTTCTTAGATTGTTAACCTCCTAATGCATTTCTTTAACATTGATTTCAGTATCCCAGTGTTCCACTAATATTTCTATTCTCAAAGTAACCACCTCTATTTTAGAAAACAGAGTGGGTGTTTCTTAGTTACCTTTTGGCATCATTTACCACTGTTGATTATACTTTTTCTGGAAATACTTGATTCCCTGTGCTTCTGTGACATCCTACTAGCTAGGTCTTCTTTTTACATCTCTGCTCTTACCCAGTTCTTCCTCTCTTTGATAAAGTCATTTTTCATGCTCCATTTTCTTCTCTCCTGAGAGAGTATTCCCTGAAAAATTACATCTAGCTCTGTGACTATAATACATAACTATATGCTAATGATTTTTAAATAAATAATTTCAACCAGATATTTCTCATTAGCATCAAATCTACTCAGCTGACTTCCTACAGACACTACATGTAGTTATAATTCTTCAAATTTAACACACAGCAAAATAAACTTGTAGTATTTCTCTGCAGTTCTCTCTTCTTTCTGTATTTTCTACTTCAGGAAATGGCAAATCTTTTACTCAGTTACCCAATTATAAACTTGGGTGTTATTCTCGACTTATCTCTTCTTCATTCCTCACATCTATTCAGTCTCGGTGTCCTGGTTATTTAGTCACCTCCAAAACTCTCAAACCAGTCATCTTTTCTTCACAGCCATTACCTAAGCTCAGGTTACCACCATCTCTCACCTGGATTCCTGCAACAGTACCCTCATTTGTTTCTCAAACTTTAAAGTTGTCTCATTCCATTTTCTAGATTGTATCTTTCCAAAAGATGTACCTGATCATTTCATGCTTCTGCTTGACATTCTGTGGCAGAATGTTAAGTGGCAGCCCATTGTTCTCACACTGAAGCTCAAATGTATTAATGAAACTTACAAACCACTTCCTCATGGAGCCTCCACAGTTCTCCAGTGATTTTATTTTCTTGAATACATCATATTTTTATGAATTCTGGGCTTTTTACCCACAATTTTATTGATTTTAAACACATTTTTTTAACCTTCTTTGGCTTTCTTTTACAAATTCTTTAGGTCATTTTTTCCTTGAGAAACATGTCCTCAACTTTTAAATCTGGGTTAAGTGTTGTCGCTATGGGTTTTTAATAACACTCAAGACTTCCATCATCAGAGTTTTTTTTTCCCCCACTCTACACTGTTTGTTTATAGTTATGACATTATGCATTATAAGCCTAATGAAGCAAGAAAACTATCTCGGTTCTTTGTCATAAATTCAGGGTCTAATACAGTTTTAGGCAATCTGTACTTAAATTTACTTGTTCAATATAAAATTGAATAAGAAAAGAAACTTTATCTTTGGACAATAATGTTTATTATTATTATTGGATAAGCCTTGCTATATTTGTTTTTTTTTTTAAAATTAATGATAATTTACAGTATGATATGTGGATTTGGACTGGAGTTATTTGAAACTCCACATTACATGCCATCATATTTAATATGATTCTGTGGTTCTAAAGTTTAAATCTCACCAAGGTTGAGATGACAAATATGAGAAGTCGTTTAATTTTTTTGAAATTTATTTTTAATTATAGTTGATATACAATATATATTATTTTCAGATTTACAACAAAATGATACAATATTTATATATCTTATGGAGCAATCACCACAATAAAAATCTAGTAACCATCTGTCACCATACATTTAACTGTGGATATTTGGGCTGTCTGCAAAATGTGGTTGAGTCACTGGGATAAGGACTATAAAGCAGTTCGGCTGCTATCCACTTACTTCTCTTTCCCAGGGGAACAAAAAGGAGTCAGGTGACCTTGTCTAATTGTTTTGTTCTCTGGGTAAACAGACTAATGTTATTTTCTAGGAAGAAGAGCTCTTATATTTGAAATACCTTCTGCAGGACATTCCTGGAAAATGATTACTTTTAGGTAATAGAACCCACAATCTAAAATGCATAGCTAGCTGGAGAATGCCATGTCAGCCATGCAGTTCTCTAGAGGTATAAAATGAAGATGTTTCATAACTAATTGAAATACCCCTATTGTGCAGAACCCAAGAGCCTCATTTAGAGACTACATCTGTTCTAGGCCAAAATAATCACATCTGAGACAGGAATGAAGGATTGAGGAACTGCTTTCAATGTCCTGAACCTCTTACTGCTTCTTCTTAGCCCTTTAATATAGTTTTGTATGGGCAAAATCTCTGATGATTGTGAGTCTGATTTGACAGTCTGATCCTATGTGGTAGCTTGAACTCAATACTTCTTTATAGTAATTTAACAGTTTTTAAATTGATATTTATAATAAAGTATATGATTTTTATGAAGGCAGCTGAATTCATGGCTCCTCTCTCTTTCTAAATTTCTTAAGCAGAGTACTTTAAAACATTTAAAATTTTCTCATTTGAGAATAAAATATTTGAAGAAAAACTCAAGCTCAGTCTTATGATCCATTAGTAACCCTAACAATTATTTTGTGCATTTTAAGAAGATTTAAGTCGCATTAGTATATTTTTATTTCAAAAAGCATATATATTATTCTTTCAGAGAACAGTGCTAAGGACAAATATGGGTAACTGCGGAACCGGGTATTACAGGTGAATAATTTCATTAGATAGTTTAATCGAATATCTGTGAATAAAGATTTCATCACACAATGTACTTGGTCTATAGTATCAAAAAGCTAAGTATCCATTTATTACAAATGGACTGTGGTGACATTAACTGTTCTGGGAGTTCCTGGAAATATGGTTATTCTATCTACCTCTTAAGGGGAACAATTGATATTTACTGCCTCAGAGGCTCTGATGAGTAGATGGAGGAAGAGGTGGAAGAGGGGGAGCAGGAGCGAGTTATGAGAACAAGATGTATTGCCATGTTTGTGGCAAAGGCAGATTGAACACAATGAGTCTCAGAAGATAGCATATAAATCAGGATATACTGACATAATAATATAGGAGAGGTCTTTTAATGGAACTGATTTCATAGTCTTGGTGAGTCATAAAAAGTCTATTTGAAAAATTGCAACAATAATTAGACATCTGCCAAGTTTCCAGTGTCAACAGAAAACTTTCCTGAAACCTGTTTTTTTAAGACATTTTCTCAGCCAATCACAAAAGGTTTTTTTGTTTGTTTTTTAATTAATTTATTTTTTTTAAATCAGAGTATCCTGTGCGAACCTTTTAAATAAAAAATATGAACACTCTGAGAAGGAAGGGGAAATGTGGTGCAGTTCCCTCTTGGAAGTCAGGAGAGAGTTCAACTCTATTGAAATGCAGTTATAATTTTAAAATAGCCAAATTGCTGTAAGTTCTTGTGGCAGTTTGTAAAACTTTGCTTTGTGGCAATCAAATTGGAATTTGAACCTCACAGAAATGACTTCTAAGGGTGGAAGAAACATATTTGCTCAATTCAACCCAACTCAAACATTATGGTTTGAGAAGTGTGAAAATTCCATTTTTGCCATCCCATCAGCAAAATTTTCATTCATTACTTTTTAGAAAATAAATAAATTTGACTTTTCTGAGTTATACTCATGCTATGATCTCATGAATTAGAGTCCTGTGAAGGAAAATTTTCCCTACCCACTCATAAGCAATTACCATTTTATTTTAGCAGTATGTTTTGATTTGTTCCTATGTATTCGTATAACATATTCAGAGATGTTGAAAAAAAAATGCTTTATAGTAGTTTTAGAAATTTCTGTGAGTTTCAGACCATTTTTTTGTTGTTGTTGTTTTACATCTAACCAAAACGTTAAAGAAGTAAGTGCATAAAACTAGTGTGTTTTGGACAAGTGAATCTTGAAGGGCTTTGTGAGTGCAGTCTAGCTGTTGAGTTCACACTGTTTTCTTTTTTTTTCTATGACTTTAGTCCAAAAGAGATATGAGCCATTTAATCCTCTCAGAATGAGACCCAAGCAGATAATTTAAATGAGTGAAGGGGCCACATTGCAGACAGAAGGGACAGCTCCAAGCACTACCTAGGAGTGCGATGTCTACTCAGCTCCAGCTGATGGTGGCCATGTAGGAGTGTAGGTCCAGTTAGAGATGACCTCTTTTTTCAAAACTATACATGAATATGTGAATTCACATATACTGATATGTGAATTCTTCTCAATTTTAAATGTTGGCCAGAAAAAATCATGAATGGAGACTATTTGTGGCCCAAGAGCTATCAGTAGCCATATCTAATATGGGAAGTCTATATATTCTATGTCTCTATCAAGCTAAAAAAAAAAAAAAATCTGAAATATACAAACCTAAACTAAGCTTCTTAAGGTAACAACTTCACTGAATTGCATTTAATCTTGTATGTTTGGCTTTC
>NW_011888790.1:15585264-15597362 GCF_000151845.1 Pteropus vampyrus
TAACTGTGTAGACTAATAGCTAATGAATAATTACTCATTCTCTTCATTCAGTTTAAAGAACATTTCTTTGGTAAAAATATGCTATGGTTGTTAGAATGTAATAACATACTGCATAAGGAAAGGGAATCAAACATGTGGATTCATCATGATATTTGGAAATTAATTATTTGCCAATTAAACTAAATTAAGAGCTCTCTAAAGAGTTTCAATTTATTCTTTATTTGGGGACTCTGAGCTGTACAGGTCTACTACACATGTATAAAATGTTCACATTTCCATTTGGTGTAGTGAAGGAATCAAATTGTTCATTGAAGGTCTGCATTTTCATTTTAGCTTAGCTCTTATGTACATACTATCTTTCAGAGCTTGGAGAAGTCACTTGACTCCACAAGCTTTTGCTTTCTGTCATCCCAGCCTTCTTCCATAGAATTGACAAGAGATTCAAATGAGATAATATATATAAATTTATTTTTTATTCTAAAAAATAGTATATAAATGTCACGGCTCTTGCACTGTTGTTAATTGTTATTATTTGCTTCTCTAAACAATCTGTGAGATAATAAAAGCAGATTCATTAATTTATTCAACAAATAATTATTAATCACCCACAGTGTTTTAGGTTTTGATCATTCAACAGTGTTTAAATTAAACAGAAGCTCCTGCCTTTCTAGAGCTCCTATTCTAGTGCCAGAAGTAGATAATGTCTAGTTATCTTGACCCTAAGTGAAAATCGTTTTAGTCGCCTATACATGTAATGATGAGAATAAAGCAGGGTGATATGTTAGTGATGGCTTAAGGGACGAATTCATAATGTTTACTCTGAAGAGTATACATTAGTTGATATTTCAGTGATGAGTAGAAAGAACTGGAATAAGAACATTTCAATAAAGGCCCCAAGTGATAGAGGAATAGAAAGAAGGCATATGCAGTTGAACATAGTGAACTAGGGAGGGTATAGAAGGAAACATTAGATGTTACTTCCTCAGTGAAATCTTTGTGTCGTAGCTCCTAGGCCTTCCTGAGCATCCTTGCTACACATCTCACTATAGCCCCTATTTCTTCTATAATATCACACTTACTTGTAATTACATGTTTAATTATGTTATTCTTATTAGACTCTGAGCTGGGAGAAAGCCAGGAATATTTTTTCTTGTTCATCATTTTATCCCTGGCACCCAGAAGACCTTAATCTCTAGTGGGTGCAAAAAATTATTTAATGAAATGGAAAAATTGTGCCATCAGTTAATGAAGTATTTTCAGGTGAGCTAGGTTCATTGTCTTCAGAATACTTATTCCAGTATTGTTTCCACTATTCCTTACTACCTTCATTAGGAGGAAGTGACTGCTGTCTTAAAGTTCTAACAGATATCTTCTGTTTTCTAATTTAATATAGGCTAGTGAGGATATACAATTCTGCATTTGTGAAATGCTTGATATAAAGGTGAGCACTTTTTCCACTTAGGTTGGCATTTGTGGAAAACTTTAGTGGGATGAAATAAGAGCATTTTGTAGAGATTGTGTAAATTAACATTTATCATTAAGAGCGGGTGCTTTTATATGTTCCATAAATCAATGTACACAGCATCCCTTAGTGACAGGTATGCCAATTTTTTAAAAAAGAAACTGAGTGTTTGAGTCACTCATTTGAAATCATAAAGATATAAGGTGCCCATGTAAGTTTCAAATCTAGGTTTGCTGACTTTAGTAACACTGCTGTTTTTACTCCACTTGGCTTTGCGGTCCTTTGCATTTGCTTAATAATATATGCTGCTATTTAACCATCATCAGAAGGTCACACATTTTGTCCTTTTTTTAAAAAAAATTACAAATATGAAGATGTTGATTTATTCATTTCTACTCTCCTGCAGTTTTAATTTTTAAGATGTGTGTGGTTAGATGACTGGATCCAGAGAACTTGGAGGATTCCAGCCCCAAGTGCAAACAATAAGTGGAAATTTACCCTGTCATGTTATACTTACTAATATCGAGTTCTCATTAAAGAAAATGAAAGAAAAATTTTAAATGGATGGAAATGAAAAGTTGACTTCTATACATCTTCAGACAAATAAATGGTGCTGAGATTTTAAAAGAAATGCAAAAGGTGATATACAACTAATTTGTTTTGTTTTCTGGTTCCTACCAGGCTATCATTTTAATGTTAATCTTTTAATAATACACTATAAAATATAACTATTTTTATACTAAGTTAACTATTTTTAATAACCACCTCTTAATATTTTTTTGTTGTATACTGCAACAAATTTGAGTAAGTCAAGTACAAAAATAAAAAAGAAACTTTTCTTGTCACATTAATTCCAACTGTTTAATTACAAATGGTTTTTACTTTTGCATTATCTTTATTTATAGAAAATTATTTCCGTATATAGTCAATTGGAAGAAAAATTGGTTTTAGAGCCTGTCTTAAAATTTAGAAAACAAAGATATGAAATTCAGAGCTATGAAATATAATTAATATTATAACTTACTGTCATTAGGTTTTAGAAATTAAAGAAAAGACATATACAGTAGCTAACATTAACAATATATATGAAATGTTTTTAATGAAGCATTTAACTGTTGTCTTTCTTGATTATTGAATTTTTCAAAGTAGTTGTCATAAAATAATAACCAATTTGGTCTTTATAGTTTTTAGGAAACTTATCTACAAAAATAATGTAACATTATACATGAAATATAGTAACAATTCAGAATTATTTAAATTTTTTTGTATAACAAAATTACTATCAAATAATTGGTATTATGATATGATATGAAAAGATTTTCTGAAAAGTTCTGCTAAAAAGACTTTCAACTAAAACCTCTGAACCACAAATAATGAGAAAGTAGGAAAGATGAAAGTCCTAACCATCTTGTATTTGAGACAGAGAAATTATAAAGTAAACATCAAAGAGATTGAAGCACATTTATCGAATGGGAATTTTCCAATTCATATTGCTGATTATACTTCAAGAGACAACCACAAAATATTTCTTCTAATTTAAATTATAATCACAGCTTGTAAGCTATCTTCTTGAGAATTTTGTTTAAGGTTAACTACTGGAGAGGAAAAAAAAAAAGAATGACTGGAGAATTTTCATAACACCAAGAAAAATATGTGCAGTTTAAGTCAGCAAAGATCTTTAACTCTCTTTGCAGTTAAGTGCATGGCATTTTTTGTTGTTGTTGTTGTTGTTCTATCATAAATCCTGGATGTTCTAAATGGCATAGCTTCTATCCAGTAAATACAGATCTTTTTTTTTTCTTTCTTTCTCATCTTATCTAGGACAAGTTAGATGAAATAGATAGAGTCATTACTTGAACATAGAAAGCTAATGGTCCAAGTTATTGAGTTTAGCTGTCTCAGCCCCCCTGTTCTCAGATTTAACAGCTTTAGCCCTTGTTTTATTCTATCTCTCCTCTTGTCTCATGTCTCTGTCTTACCTGAAACCACACTTGCAGGCCAGAGATATTTTCTCTGCTGGTATTGGGTCTTCTGATCTTCACTGACTATCCAAATGCACATGTGAGGGATAATTTTATGAGTCAAGTTGACTCTGCTCAGAGATGCCCAGAGAACTGGTAAAACATTATCTCTGGATGTGTCTGTGAGGGTGTCTCCAGAAGAGATTAGCATTTTAATCTGTAGAATAAGTAAAGAAGATTGCACTCCCTAAAACAGATGGGCATCATCCAATACATTGAGGGCCAGAATAGAACAAAAAGGAAGAAGAAGGCTTAGTTTCCTCTCTTTGCTTGAGCTGCCAATCAACATCAGTGCTTTTGGTTCTCAGGACTTTGGACTTGAATTAGGATTTACACTACTGGCTTTCCTGGATTTCAGGTTTTGGACTTGGGATGAATTATATCACTAGTTTCCTTGGTTCTCCAGATTGCATTCATTAGATCCTAGGACTTCTCACACTCCATTATTGTTTGAACCAATTATTATAATAAATCTCCTAATATATATCTATATATCTACCTACATATAAATGTATCCTATTTCCATTTCTCTGGAGAACACTGACTAACACAATACCCATATCCAGTCCTGGGCTCTTCACCAAGGAAGAAATGAGGCAGAGGAGCCTGATGTGTCATTGTGCAATGGCAATGGCATGCTGCCAAATGTTCAATAACTTGCTCTCTAAAAACCAAAGTCCTTTGTAGAATTTGCCAGTTTTTGTGTTGTAAATACTCACACCATGGTTAACTCAGACACTAATGCATTATTGGGAAGAGAGATGTAGTAGTCTTTCATTATATTGTATTTTCATTCTAAGAATCTAATAGATTTAAATAAACACAAGATAGAAAATAGTAAAATATAGCAAAGTAGAAAGTGGTGATATATATATGTATATGTATATGTATGTATATGTATATATGTGTGTGCATGTATATATATATATAAATTTTTAATAATTGTTTTGTTAAAAAGCAACTTGCACAATTCCTGAAAATATAATAAGCCAGTCTCATAAACTGTTAGACTGGCTTCAGCATAAAACTAGGGGAGAGGCAAATGGTAGATATATCATCCGTGAGATTGTTGCCTTAATCTAGATACAGAGTAATGAGAGATTGAACCATAATGGTCACTAAAATATGGAAATGGAAGAAAGCTTAGGAGATGATATAAGAGAAAATCAAAACCACTTAAGGGAATAGAAGACTCTTTCACAGAAAGTGGCACATTTTAAGAGATGGTAAAGTGTAATCAAGGCAAAGAAGAGATCTGGAATTGGGAGCAAAGTTAGAAAGTCTGTATTGGTTCGGATCAAATTGCTGTTAAATTTCTAAGAGCTTTGGCAAAATGATAACATAAAATTGAAGATGATGGTTCAAGGAGTGAGTCCAGGCCAACCATTTAAGCATATTGGGAGTCAAGGTTATGAGAGGGGAGTTAGTGAATATAGACCAGTCTTTCAGAGTAATGCATGCATTTAAATGGAGAAGAGATCTGATTTTTTTTTTTTTTCAGAGAAAAAGGAAGAAATCTATATAAAAGTGATGTTAAAGTACTACTCTTGTAGAGTGGTACAATTAGCTGTGTATTGAATCTAATTTTTCTATTAAGAACTCGGGAGATAATAATTAGGGCTAAATGAACTCTTTCAAATGTGATGTATTATTTGAAAAAGTGCTAACTAATAGGAACTTCTTATTAAAAAGGACAAGATTAACTAATATTCCATGTTTTGGAACAAGGAAGTAGACATACAAAAGTGAAGGGTAGGGGCAGAGAAAGCAAGCGAGTCATAGTGCTATTATATTAAGCAGAGGAATCAGAGGAAACTCTATATTGGAGAAATGAAGTTTGTGTGCGGTTACAATTCCTGTTACAGTAGGACGGTTTTATTCCTCTAATTCCCAAACTCCACTCCTTTACAGCAGGAAGCAGCCAGAGCAGGCATTGCCACTATTCCCTCAAAATTGAGGAATGATCAAAAGGGGAGAATTGTAACCATGCAAATCTTCACTTCTTTAAAATGACTTTTTCTCTTCTCTTTCTCCTTCATTCAAACTGGCCTTGGGCTCACTCGCTTTTTTCCTTTCTTTATCTTTCTTCATACTGCATGTCCTGTGCCTTAATCATTAAGTCCTTAGGTCAGCATCAAACAGTCTTAAGGACAAAGCCTCAGGTCTGTTAATCATAGAAACAGAGTTTCAGTTGAACCGAAGATAATATCTTGCCACCTATGAGGCAGAAGGACTCTATCAATATCCCCTTGAAACCATACAGAACTACTCCATGACTGACATCAGGACCTGATGCAATGATGCGCTGTCTCCTATCCTAGCCTCGACCAATCAGTAGAGCCCACAACCACAATTCCCTTAGTTGTTAATGAGTTTCTCTTATGTAACCTACCCCCTTAGAGGCCATTGGGGAGCCAGGTCTTTGAGTGCTAGCTCACCTGTGTCTCCGGGCTTGGTGCCATTTCCTTAAATAAACCTCCACTTTCTTTGCTGCAGAAACAAAAACAAAAACAAACAAAAAAGGACATGATTAATGCCCAGGGAAATTGGAAAAGCTGACCTAGTGAGCACAATTTTTTCCTCTTCTTTTTTCTTTGTACTTTAAAAATGTCTCTAGGCTCATCAGGTTAAAGTAGGCTCAATTAAATTTATTGGCTGTTAATTTATAATCTGTTCAGTATCACATTATTTCTTAAGAGAGTTCTGATATTTTAGTTGGTTTTGAGATTTAAGAGAAAACAAAACTCAGAGTTGCAGAGTCATTTATTGGCCAGCACTTCAAAACCAAAATGCTATCCTATCATTGAGGAGCCCTGGAGGCCTGGTGTGTTGTGAGGTTGTCTGGCTCCTTTCAAAGACCGATGTTCCACATCTTCTATGATTGAACAAGAAAATGATACCAGGCATGTTGTAAATTTACAGGTCAAAAGAATCCCAGTGGTGTAAATTACATTACTTTGAAGTCTACATCTATTGCTGATCCCTTTGGAAATCCAATTTTATTCAATAAAACCCATCATACAAATATTATTTTCAAGGAAAATATGACATAGCTTTAGAAAATAGAAGTGTCCGTAGGAGGCTATAACAAGAAAAAAATTAACTTTATTCTTACTCTGTGTTTAAGGGCATAAATCTTTGTTGGGATCACTGAATAATCCATACCCAAATTAGTTTATCACTTTTGCCTACTACAAATAGGGAGTTATGATACAGAGAAAGGGATTATACACAGAAATTCCATTAGAATGATGAATAGAATTGGTTATTTAGCAATTTATATCAAGAAATTACTGACTGAGAAATTTGTATAAACCCAGATTCCATCTTTTTCCTTTCCTTATACAATGATTTACTGTAGGCTGAACCTAGTGACTTGCTTTTGATGAATAGAGTATGGCAAAAACCATGAGATGTCGCTTTAGAGACTGGGTTACAAAGATTCCGCCTTCTGTCCCATTTGTCTTTTCTTACTCTCTCCTTGTTTTCTCTGACCATTGTCAGATGTCATGTATGAGCTACTCTTTGAAGAGGTTCATACGACAAGAAGCTACAGGTGAACTCTCACAAATATATGAGTGAGCTTCAAAACAGTTCCTCTCCTAGTCAAGCCTTAAGATAACTTCAGACTTGATTACCACCTGTACTATAGTCTGTGTAAGGCCCTGAGCTAAAGGACCCACCTAAATTGTACCCAGATGCTTTACCCAAGGACACTAGAAATAGTAAATTTTTTAAAGCCATTCAATTTTGGTGAATTTATCGCATACAATAGAAAACTAATACCGAGACAATCTCTTCTTCATTTATCCCATACTTGCCCAAATAGGCACCCAGTAATTATATGTTCAACCAAATTAAATCCACAAAAATAATTGTATCAATCAAGGGCAAGGTGAGAAATACACAGCAACTCAAAGAATTTAACCAAGAACAATTTAATGAAGGAACTATTTACAGAGGAGCTATAAATGGAAAGGTTATGGGAGAAAACAAAAGGTGGTGAAACATTAAAAAACAGACTTAGTGGGTAGCTGTCAACACCTGTAGGTCCAGAGAAGTCAGAAGAGAAAACTGTGTTATTGGAGTACAGAGAGGGACTGGAGTCTTGGAAAACTGGCCACCCTCCAAGATCTCTAGCTTTGTAGCGAAGCTGCCTCTAGAGCAAAAGCAAGGCTGGAAGAGAGTTAGATAAGGCAATCAATATATTGACCTCTTTCTTCCTGCTTTTTGATCTTCTCTCTCTGTATCCCCTTGGCCAAACTCACACAGAAGCTGGAGGGCAAGTAATTCTTGGGGGATATAACCTTGGGGTCAATCTCTCGGCACAGATGAAGACAAATAGTGGGTTACGGATCTCTATGGATGTGAAGAAAGAATAAACAACACAAATGATTCAAAGTTGGAGATTTGATGCAACCTAACAGTAGGGTGATGGTGGTGGTAAAGAGGGGTGAAGTGTACTGGGGAGAAGTTGGATTCTCCTTTTCAGCAAAATATATGGCCTCTTCATCCTGGGAACAAACTATACTAGTATTCTTATCTTCCTTTGCAGGATATGCCACATTACAGATTCTGTCAATGGAAACTGAGCAAACTCAGACCACTTCCAAATCTGGCCCATGCAAACCTTGTATGTACTTTGTTTTACACTATTTTCTACTTGCTGTGCTGGGTGATGCTTCTGCAAGAATATTTTGGAATTCAACTATTGAATATGATAGACCATTCCTGGAGTCATGGGTCCCTAAATGGCTACATGGAGCAGAGTTGACCATTAATCAGAAAACACTCAACATTGTTATGAAGATATAAAATATATGATTATTTTTTAAAAATATTTTTCTATTTTTCAATTATAATTGATGTACAATATTATATTAGTTTCAGGTGTATAACAAAGGGATTAGAAATTTATAAAACTTATGAAGTATTCATCCCAATAAATCTAGTAATCATCTGAGACCATACATAGTTATTATAATATTATTGACTATATTCCCTATGCTATATTTTACATCCCCATGACTATTTTGGAACTACCAATTTGTACGTAATCCCTTCATCGTTGTCACCCAAACCCCCAACTCCCTCCCATTTGGCAACCATCAAAATGTTCTCTGTATTTATGAGTTTGTTTCTGTTTTGTTTGTTCATTTATTTATTTATTTTTTAGATTCCACATATAAGTAACATCATAAGGTATTTGTCTTTCTCTGTCTGACTTATTTCACTTAGCATAATACCCTCTAGGTCCATCCATGTTGTTGCAGATGGCAAGCTTTCATTTTTTCCATTGTACATATGTTCCACTTCTTTATCCATTCATCTATTGATGGACCCTTAGGTTACTTCCATATCTTGCTATTGTAAATAATGCTGCAATGAACTTATGGATACATATGTCTTTTCAAATCATGTTTTGGGTTTCTTTGGATAAATACACAGAAGTGGAATTGTTGGGTCCTTTTTTGTCTCTTGTTATATAGCCCTTGTTTTAAAGTCTATTTTGTATGATATAAATATTGCTACCCAGGCTTTTATTTCCATTTCTATTTTCATAAGATATCTTTTTTTGTTTATTTACCTTCAATCCGTGCATGTCTTTTGACCTGAAGTGAGACTCTTCTAGCCAGCATATGTATGGCCCTTGTTTTCTTATCCATTTAGCCACCTTATATCTTTTAATTGGAGCATTTAATCCATTTACATTTAAAGTAATTATTGATAGGTATGTAGTTATTGTCATTTTATGATTCATATATTAGATTTTTTTCTTCTTCTTCTTCTTCTTAAAGAAGTCCCATTAACATTTCCTGTAATACTGGTTTGGTGGTGATGAACTCCTTTAGCTTTTTCTTGCCTGAGAACCTCTATATCTGTCTTTTAATTCCAAATGATAGCATTGCTGGGTAGAGTAATCTTGGTGAGGAACCAGAACACCTGCATTTAGGCTGTAGCTCTGCCTTGATGTTAAAAGGTATGCAGAAATACTACAGAAGTATCTCAAACATTAGATGGGGTGGCAAATTAAAGGTCCTTTTAACCACTTTTCCAGATGAGGTTGTTGTATAGCATTCTGTTTGAAAGAATTAGAATTTACCCTAAACAGGAAATCAATTTATAAAAATAATGCTTTGTCATTTCTGAGAACCTTCAAATATGCCTCTTCTTATGAAAAACTCACTAAAACTTTGTAGCTTTTATCAGCATAACAACACTAATTAAGGAGGGCAAGAGGAGCCATCAATTCCACATGATTGGGTAATTGCCTTTTGTTCCAGAGAAAAAGAAAGATTTTTTTTAACTCAGAAATGTGATGGAACTGTATACTAAATCAGCTATATAAATTATGAGTCATATCTCATTTCTCTACTTGTTATGTGACAGTATAAAAATCATATATTTTTTCTCTAGTTATTAAAAAAAATAAAAAATGATGAATGCCATTTCATGAAGAGACATTCATTATTGTATCAATGTTTTCCTATGTCTTGAACAGTAATTTACGGTTTATATTTGCTCCTCTTTGTGGAATAAGAACCTTCTCTTCATACATTAAGCAAGCCCTCTATTTGTTAGAGCAACTTTGCATTTTCTTGATTTGCTATGAACTCTGCTCATTTCAAGAGGATGGTGATATATGTATGAGGCAAAGCCTGGTCAGATAATACTGTCTAAATGACAATACTGAAATTGCTATTTCAAAACCTGCAGCTGAGTACGGATTTCCAATAATGATTCTCTGGACTAACACATAGGCTTTAGTTTGTTCAAAGTACAGGTAGGTAATCAGATATGAGAAGCTCAGTTGTGTTTGTTGCACTGATTCAGACTTCTTTTTCCTCCAAATTCATTTGATGTGCAGTGCCTGAACCTAATAAGCCATGCCTCATTTCACCCTCTTCTCTAGTGGGAGGTTATGCTTGAGTTGAAGCTGATTTAATGTACAATATTTAGAAGCTCTGTTGAAATTGTACATGAGGGATCTGTTTGCAGGAATGCTGAAGAAGCTCCCAGGGAAGTATCTCATACTTAAGAAAGACAGAGTCAGATGCCCACGCTTGCTCAGGGTACAGAGAAGAACCAAAACTGAATATAGTATCAGCTGTAACTCTTGCAATCTCAAATCTCAGAAATTCATTTTCGACTAGCTTTCTTCATCTTTCAGTCAGACTTAATTTTGTGCTAGAGCTGACTTGTACCAGCATATGAAAACTAATTGTTAAATTTTCAGGAATTTAATGAGCTTGTTGCTAAACCATTAGTAGCCTGAAATTGGCCAGGGTGGGAGGTTTTACACCACAGAATTTGGTGAACATGTTAAATACTCCTCTTCTCCCCTGGCAGGTTGTTGAATCTTTACTGGAAAACCATTGGCTAGACTTGACTCTTCTTAACTAGCCTTCCTGCATCCATATTTGAACTCCTCCCACCCCACCTCAACTTAATTTACGACCACTGCAATGGTCATGATGATAATTTTTTAAAACCAGGTTATTCATTCCACTGCTTAAAACTATCCAATGACTTTGCATTATACTTTTTGTAGCAGCATTGCACTGTGTCAACCAGGTCAGAACTTTGTCTCCCAGAATTTCTTTTCCTAAGTGGTTCTGGACTAGCATTTGCCACAAAAGATTTTTTTTTTATTTTTAGATTTGTAAGGTGGAATTGAAGCATCAGCCATATTTAAGCTTGGAAGGTCAATGTAGAGACAGACATTGTTGCCACAGCCTGCTCAGCTTGCCCTTATGGTTTCCAGCTCATCCTTGCTCTACCCCATGAGTTTCAGTTTGTCCTTTTCACCTATACTTTATGCCCATCTTTTCTTCTCAACTGCCTATTCCAATGACCTCAAGCTTAGAACCAGACAAAGAAATAACAGCTAGACAAACTGTTTTACCATCTCACACGATTACATTAGGATCTCTTTTTCTATATCATTTCCACTGGTTCTTCATCTGATTGAACCCTAACAGCTGCAATTTAGAATGAAAACCAAACTTGTCACTCTAGCTTTTAAACTGTATTTCAACATGCCTCTGCATTTGTCTCTGACCTTCTGATGGGCCACTCTTTCCTTTGCCCACTACTGTTGCCACATGCCTTCTTTCTGTTCTTAGAACATATAATGATTCTTACCTCGTTAGGGCTTTTTGTTAGCTTCTCCCTCTGACTGATCTGGCTGATTGCTTCTTTACTTGAGCTTTCAGTTCAAATATCATCTTCCAAGAGAGGTCTTACCTGACCAGCCAACTTTAGTCTAAGTTGAAGCTACTGTAATTTTTTGCAAAGCCCCAGTCACTTTCTGATATTTTTTCTTTCATTTATTTGATTATTACCTTTCTTCTTCAAGAAAAATCTAAAAACTTTGGAAACACAAATCTTTCTAGCCTGACCAATAGAGGATGCTCAGTAAATATTTGTTCAATACATGTTAATAACTTCCGCATTGTTTTGCATTATATGGAAAACAGAGTGAAGGTGATTTTTGATGATGGCAGTTCTTTTTGGGAAAGCACATTTCCTGCTAAAACTGGTTTGATAACTGCTTGGGGCAAAGGGAGTGAAGAGAGAGATTAGTGAGGGGATTTGAGATTCCTACCTGTGTC
>NW_011888790.1:15597412-15600065 GCF_000151845.1 Pteropus vampyrus
GCCTTCCTGCATCCATATTTGAACTCCTCCCACCCCACCTCAACTTAATTTACGACCACTGCAATGGTCATGATGATAATTTTTTAAAACCAGGTTATTCATTCCACTGCTTAAAACTATCCAATGACTTTGCATTATACTTTTTGTAGCAGCATTGCACTGTGTCAACCAGGTCAGAACTTTGTCTCCCAGAATTTCTTTTCCTAAGTGGTTCTGGACTAGCATTTGCCACAAAAGATTTTTTTTTTATTTTTAGATTTGTAAGGTGGAATTGAAGCATCAGCCATATTTAAGCTTGGAAGGTCAATGTAGAGACAGACATTGTTGCCACAGCCTGCTCAGCTTGCCCTTATGGTTTCCAGCTCATCCTTGCTCTACCCCATGAGTTTCAGTTTGTCCTTTTCACCTATACTTTATGCCCATCTTTTCTTCTCAACTGCCTATTCCAATGACCTCAAGCTTAGAACCAGACAAAGAAATAACAGCTAGACAAACTGTTTTACCATCTCACACGATTACATTAGGATCTCTTTTTCTATATCATTTCCACTGGTTCTTCATCTGATTGAACCCTAACAGCTGCAATTTAGAATGAAAACCAAACTTGTCACTCTAGCTTTTAAACTGTATTTCAACATGCCTCTGCATTTGTCTCTGACCTTCTGATGGGCCACTCTTTCCTTTGCCCACTACTGTTGCCACATGCCTTCTTTCTGTTCTTAGAACATATAATGATTCTTACCTCGTTAGGGCTTTTTGTTAGCTTCTCCCTCTGACTGATCTGGCTGATTGCTTCTTTACTTGAGCTTTCAGTTCAAATATCATCTTCCAAGAGAGGTCTTACCTGACCAGCCAACTTTAGTCTAAGTTGAAGCTACTGTAATTTTTTGCAAAGCCCCAGTCACTTTCTGATATTTTTTCTTTCATTTATTTGATTATTACCTTTCTTCTTCAAGAAAAATCTAAAAACTTTGGAAACACAAATCTTTCTAGCCTGACCAATAGAGGATGCTCAGTAAATATTTGTTCAATACATGTTAATAACTTCCGCATTGTTTTGCATTATATGGAAAACAGAGTGAAGGTGATTTTTGATGATGGCAGTTCTTTTTGGGAAAGCACATTTCCTGCTAAAACTGGTTTGATAACTGCTTGGGGCAAAGGGAGTGAAGAGAGAGATTAGTGAGGGGATTTGAGATTCCTACCTGTGTCTTGTTAAAGATTAACTCATTAAAATAGATTAAAGATCATCTCCCCCCCCCGCCCCGCCCACCACCATAACTTCAAAATGAGCTTATTTTTATAGCCATGTTAACTAAAAACAAAATAAAATTTAGAGATTTTAGAGCCTAGAATCAGAAGGAATCAGGGGAACCTAAACCTCTGGATATTAAAAATTATCTGTAACCATTTAGAGAATAAAAAGAATATAGCATTGAAAATATTGAGGCAATCTTATTTAACTCTCTTTGGCAGAAGACACCAAATAACATCTATACCTCAGAAGTCAGGAAGGAACTTTAGCTTAATAATTAAGAGTCTTGTCTTAAGATCAAAATTTAGATTTATATTTTCTCCTCCACTTACTGATTCTGTGACCTGAACTATGAAGTTATTTATACTCTCTATGCCTTCGTTTCCCCATCTGGACTTTAGAGCTAATAATAGTACCTACCTCATAGATCTATTGTGATAATTAAATAAATTAAAACAGTTCAAGCATTGAGAATAGTGTCTAACACATAATAGTCATTTTGTTAATACTTATTTTAATCTAGTTTAACATGCATGTCTTTTCCTGCAATCAGAATACATGTTTCTTGAATTTTGATATTATGTATTATGTCTGTGTTTTCCACACTTCACCTAGTTCTGTTTCTATAATAGCCAGGCAAATATTTATTAAATTACATGTTTTAAATCAACTTTACTGGCATTCATATACAATCACTGTATCATAGTTTATAATTAGTTATTATGTCAACAAATTGCTTTCACTTAAAGGGAAACAGCTTTCCTACATACTGGTTCCCCACATCTTAATTTCTTTGTTCTGACTATGTAACCACAGTTACCTTCCAGAAATAATCTGTGTCTCATAGGAGCACACAGACAATGACTGTAAGACACAGGCTTTTTGCTCCCCTGACTCAAATAATGACCACTTGATGTTAGAGGGACAACCACGCGTTCATGAATTCCTCCAATAACTCCTTAAAGGCATCAGGAGTCTTCTTGCTCTGCTCTAAATACATGGAAAATTTTAAGAAAACCAAAACATCAAAAAAAAAAAAACCAAACAAACAACTATTAAACTATTCAATTAAATCCAGTTGCTTTTTATGCGAGCTTTTCAGTTAAATAATCAAGAAGAATTTCTGTAAGTTCCAAAGGAACTAAAAATTCTGGTTTATTCATTTAGAAAATTAATAATTATATGTTGTTATTCAATTGTTGCATGTAGTATAAATTATGATATGTGAAATGAAAATATTATAAAGAATAAATTATAAATAAAAGCTAATTATAATATGCTGGATCAAATTTTTCTGTGGGAGTGTCTATATATTGTGGTAGGGTCACTTCATCACACTATCTGAACTATTTTCTATATAAACGTTTATATGTAATTAATGTATTATTATTGAAAAAA